>NW_027115004.1:97661-98786 GCF_000696795.3 Halyomorpha halys
CCACTAAACCTTCGAATTCCTCTCGTATTCAATCCTTACAATCCAAAATCCTTCGTAAAATCCTCAATGCTCCTTACTTTGTCACAAATAAAATCTTACACAAAGACCTTAATGTACCATTTGTAACCGATCTAGCCCAACCAAATATCACTCCTTACATTATAAACTCCCTAACCACTCAAACCCCCTAGTTCCTAACCTTGCATCCTCTTCCATTCCTGACAATCCTCCAAGGCGCCTGAAAAGAAGATAGCCAAGAGACCAGCTAATGTAAAATGTCATTACAGTGCTACCAATGGGTAGTTGCTCGAGACGTCTGTAACACTCCATTTTAACTAAGACCATATTAAATGAATGTATTATGTAATATATAGTTGTCATTTTCAATAAAGATATTAAATTTTAAAAAAACATTAAAACTTTTAATCACAGTCCAATTACACTATTATACTTTATCACAACAATATTTATAACCTACCTTATACTCAAGACACGCATATAATTTATTTATTTTGGTTAAATTTCTTATTTCTTTTATTATTAAAATTTATATCAAGATTAATTATAATTATTAACAAAAATTGTATTTCATATTTTTCATAAATTATTTTAGCTTAAAATTTGTGGCATGGTGTTGGTTCAGACTTCTGATGTGCCCCATGTGATCAATTCCGCCAGTACCTGCAGTTCAGTTGTCGCCTGTATTTAGTCGATCAAATGTTGAAGTGATGCATGTATACATGGGTCTAAGCGTCGGGGTGTCAGCCGTGGAATGTTCTATGTTGGCCGACAAAGGTGTTGAAATCTGAATTTTATTCGGACAAAAGAAGTTGGAAAAAAAAAATGTTGTCATAAGTACTAGGTAACTACACAATGCTGATATAATCAATCAATTCAAATCTATAAAGCAATAGGATGCCATAATAATTTTAAAATAAGTTTTTTATATTAATCAGTAAAATAATTTAAATAAAAATTGACTACATAATATTAGCCATGAAATCGTTATCAAGTTAGTTCAGCCATTCTTGTTCATCAGACTATGTAAAAACAACTTACGATAAAAAGACATGAGATTCAATTTCTACTTCTTTATTCATACCTCTTTACAATGAACCAACAACT
>NW_027115004.1:99746-103991 GCF_000696795.3 Halyomorpha halys
AAAAAAAAAAAAAAATTCTCTTCATTAAATGTACATAGGGCAAAACAGGTTATCGTAACTATTATTATGATTACATGGGCGAAAAAACCGAGGAGGTTCAAGTTCTCGCGCGATGTATTAGGAAATACATCGCGCGTTTCTTGACGTGGGTTTTTCGTTCGCCTACTTTTTGTGAGTGCCACCCATTCATTGGCTAACGGGCCTCACAAATGCCCGAGAAGAGGTTGTGACTGAGTTTTGTATTATTTTATGCTTGAAAAAAGCACAAACCGGGCACAAAAAAGCAAAAACAGTGGAACCGGGTCTCGATCTGATACCCTTTGGGTTGGTAGACTAGCGCACTGCCACGCTGCTACCGCTGGCTCCGTAACTTTATAACTAACAATTATATCGTTTTTGGTTTCTTTTTTTCCTCGTGTCCGTTTTAACACTATATTCTTCCAAAATTTCTATTATCCTAACCATACATACATCTTAAATTTTTATAAAAGTTGTATTTCAATTTAGAAGTAACCAAGAATTAAAATATTTAGCAGGCATAAATAAACAAGAAAAAAAGGAAGTGATAGTTAAGGAAAAAAAAAAGATATTATAAAAATCAATTACAAGAGTAATTTTTTCTAATCCTTAACTTATAACTAAAAAAAATTTGTTCTACAGCAACCTATAAAGGGTCAGAAGTGCAGCACTTTGTAAGGGCGTACTGCTACTAGGTTGTGCAAGGAGGTGATTTGGTCAAAATCACGCTCGACCACCTGATTTTTATCCAATTAAGGGTACTTAAGAGGATGGGTGGACCTCGGTGGGCACCCGACTTCCACAGGGCTGTATTTTTAACTAAATACTTGATTTGTAAATTTAAAAAAAAAATCAACAATTTTATGCCTACAAATTTATAACGTTGATTATTAAGTTTCCAAATCTAAAAAACAAAATGAAAAATAATTAAAACTTGTTCTTGGGTCACACGGTCCATTTTCCTGGTTCAACAAATAAAACAAAACTTCCTTTAAACGATGAAATTTACAAATTAATGTTACCGGTCGTCCTTCGTAGAAGAGGTTTCTGTTTTTATTTTTTTTTGTTTTTATTGTAATCTTTGATATTTCGGAAAATAGGCTTTGAAACATTTATAAAAACATCACGTGTTCTGTTTTAACGCATTCACACTCTCTTCAATAACCTACCAACACGTGAGAAAAAAAGCATTGAGAGTTGTTTATAAATTTTTTTGACTTATTTTTGAAACAATTTTTTTTTTTATTGTTATATAATATCCTGTGACTTTTGTGCAAGGACGTTGCTTTAGGAATTTATCGAAGGAGGGGCAGACAAAATATAAATGTTGCGACGTTTTTGACTGAATTTCCCAACAATAAGGAGAGATTTAATTCTTTCTTCAATATCATGAAATATATTTTAGTTTTTCTTGCTCAAGTTTGTATTAAACTTTTCACATATCTGGTGTGATTGTTGACAAAACATTAATTTTCTATTAGTTCCAAACACATATATTTTATTAGTTTTTATATTTTTGATATTTTAATATTTGTTATAGAGGGGAATTCGAGAGAGTGACTTTGTCGATCAAATGAAATATATATTGTGAAATGGAAGGGAAAGAAAAAAAAAAAAGGAGTAAATTGAAAAACTTGTTTTTAGTGTGTAGACTGGTATTAATTGTAAAAGAAAACTGTAGGGGAAAAAAAAGTTGTCTTTCTATTGTATTGTATCATATGAAAATATGTTATTTATATATATCCGATTACGGATTGATTACTATGCTGTGTAATGTAGCAACCCGATGTATTTCGGCAGCACGAATGAATAAAGCATTTAACAAAAAAAATAAAATAGTTCCAAACACACCATTGTATTAAACTTTTCACATATCTGTTGTGATTGTTGACAATAATAATTTTTTATTAGTTCCAAACACAGCATTGTATTAAAATTTTCACTTATCCGTCGTGATTGTTGACAACAATAATATTCTATTAGTCCCAAACACACCATTGCATCGGTGAATCCCTATTATTTTAGCTACAATTGTATCAGTATTAATTTAAAATTTTCCCCATGATTTTCACAGTTAATTTATTTATTTAAACAATAAAAACTGCTCTAAAGAAAGTGAAAATATTATATAATTAATTATATAAATTCTTTATTTTAATCAAAAGTTATAGAAGCAATAAGTGTAGCCAATGCCCTCTGAATCAGTTTCCCATTGTCCACTATCACGTCGTCCATCAAAAAGAGCGTAGCTGATTCTTTCACCTCAAAATAACACAACTCTCTATTTCACTTATTCCCTACACAACGTTCGAGTTAAATATGGCAACTTTAATGCTCCGTTAACTTGGATAATATCAATAATATCAGGAGTAATTTATTTTTTGGTATATTTAAGGATTATACAGCTTTTGAATATTCAGGATTGGCTTTTTATCTTGAAAACGGATCACGGTGTATTTACACTCTTGTCTTGAGTATTAATCAATGAAAATAAGAGAGGGGATATTATGGTAGTGGTTGATTTATTTATACTCTAAATATTTGTATAGTATATATATTATATGTGTTTAAATTATATCTACTATACAAATATTGCTAAAAGATAAGTAAACTTTAAAATATATTGTATTTATATTATGCTTAATCATTGTTTAAAAAAAGAAAAAAATAGAGAAAAAGACTATTTTATCTTTTATTATTTTTTAAAATTGTTAATATATTTTGGTAAGTGTATATAAATCCAATCGTTAATTTATAAGTATGATGTGTCTTTTAGCAACCCGGTGTAATTGGGCCGAATTGCTGAATTTTTCTCTAATATAACTTTTATAAATTGACTGCTTAAATTTAATTTTATGTTGTTGTATGTATAGCCTAATATAATTGGGCAGCACATCTTTTCTAATAATGTTTTTCTGAATATCTCTCTCTCTCTTTCTCTGTCTCTTTCTAGTATTTTAATTATACCAACTCTCTGGAAGCCATCGATAAACCAGCGCCTTTCGACTTAATTATAAACTTCATGTATTCGAAAATCCGGGACGCCTAACAGGTCACCTGATAACTAGAACATGGGTTTTCTAAAAATGGGGCACATTAATATGAAAAGACCTTGGATCTGACACGGCTTAAACCGCTAGCCTAATTGCTTCTGGGGTCGACAATGTGCGGCTTTGCAGATCATAGTAGTAGAATAAAAAAAATATTTATTTAATACATAAATAGCTGTCGAACTTTGATTAATTCCAAACAAAATACCGATACGTAAATAGGGAGTGGGCTAGCTCAGTGTGTAAGGCGGTGATATACTGTCTCCCTAGCCTCGTTTCGAATCAGGCTGTGGCAGATAATTATTTATTCTGTTACTGTAGTTGTGAGTCTACCCTTAGGTTCGGGAGCCCACGTGTGAAATACCTAAATTTTTGTAGAATTGGTAATTTGGGGGGAAACCGTGATCTTAAACAAATCATCTCCTTGTATAACAGTTGTAAAAAAAAAAATAGTACTACCTTATAAAGTTCTGAATCCCTAATCCTTCGTGGATAGCTGCGGTAAAAGAAAACTATTAAAAATAAATGACTTAAAACAGTTTTAACTGAATCGAGGAAGAACTTTATTTTTCGCCGCATCGTAGTGAATCGTTTCTGACGTCCTGAAACACCCGGTAGGGCTCACTATGCCACTACTGACTCCAGGTCAGTATCCACACCATAGGGGGTGGGAAAAATCTGGCGGTGATCATTGATGCTTGATTACTTTCCACAATACAAACTACATAATACAAAACCCATTATGGGCTCTAGTGTTTATTTTTTTCTTGATTAATATTAATTTGTTAATTGATCGAAAAATGCCCCTTCCCAATGTTTTCAAAGTGTCCTAAGTTCCGTATAGAACTTCACTCTACAGTTATTATAACTATTCCTATTCCTAGGGAGCATCCAGGAAAACATATGCACCCGGCAACCATTCTTATAATGCCATCCCGGCAAAACAAGATATTGAAATAGCCGGTATATGTATACATATATTTGGAAATACCTTTTTCTCCAGGAGGTAAGAAAAAAAAGTTATTATAACTAAACATAAAAATGTATTACTTGCTATAATAAAAATAGAAGGACCTAATTACTTTACTGAATGGTAAATAAAAACAATCCGACTGTGGCTACTTCCTTACAAAGTACCTTCATGAGTTGAACAGTACGGATTTAATTGTTTATATAT
>NW_027115004.1:104041-106661 GCF_000696795.3 Halyomorpha halys
TTTCAGAATTCCAGTATTTCTAACTGCAGTTTTTAAAATTATCTGGAAAATTTATACTATATATGGGCGTATACGTATATATATTGTGTATGTGTATATATGTATTCAAAAAGAACACAACAGTACTCAGGCCTCCCAGACGGAGTTACATGGATCTTAAATCTCCGGTGGGCGTCTTGTCGAATAAGCAAGAATTTGTTCCATTCGAAAACACGCGACATCTTAAGGTCACGTTATATATCTGAACGTTTATCTTCGGGACTGAAAAAAAGGAAATCGTAAACAGTCGTATTTTATTTCCATGTTATCCTTAAAATTCTTCTTCCTGTATTTATTTTTAGTCTCTAAATGTTTATTTATTTAACTGTCTAACGAAGTTGAAGGAGTTCGTTGGGAAATCATTTATAAATTATTTTTTCGAAATATAAAGAAAAATTAATTCTAAATATGTACGAAAAATGTCTTTGTCATTTTTACATTAACAATTAATACTGTAAAGTTGTCAGAAGGAATTAAACGTGAAGAAATTAGGACTGTTAAAAAGAAGGGGTTCTTCCCAAACATTATTCGTCACGGTTAAAAGTTGTTAGGCCCTAGATAAGCTAAAAAAAATTTGCGAAATCTTTATCGGGCTAAACAGCAGTTGAATATGTTGGAGAAGAAGAAAAAGGAAAGCTTAGTAAATGCTACAATGCACTGTATATTTGCTATTTTAGTTATAATTTATTTTATTTTTTGTAATATTTTGAGAAAGTGGTATTTGCTTGAGGCATCTCTGACTTACGCTTACGGCGTCCCTGAAACAGATGGTTTAAAGGACGAAGGAGAAATTACGGATAGACATAGTTTGAGAAATCCAAAAGTATATAGCTAGATTTTTAAAAAAATGCTAAAGTAATCAGTTCTATGTGAGAAGGTTCACATGTTAGCAGGATGGGTTATTTAAAGAGATGACGATGAGCAGATTAAGTATTTATCGACGATGAACAATGAAAACCACGTAACCCCATCAATTTATTGAACGAAAACCACTATGACTTGAAGTCTATTATCATGTATCTGACAGTTTCATCTGCATCAACAATTTGGTGTGTGATGTATGATAAGTTTATTTTTATTTATTAAAACCTGATGATCCTATCGAATGTTGATGATATTGAGCTCTAAACTGTTGACTGCCTTGATAGCGAAAACTATGAAGATAATATGCCGATACCATATTTCCTAAGTAGTCTTCATAAGAGCTATTCAGCGGCGTATATAGCTGTTCAATGGTAGATTTAGTAAGCGAAATAAGTTTGCAAGAAAACTACGCAATGATTTCCTCCAACCTTCCTATTACCTGTTACTACCCTACTCTCCTTCAAAGCAAAAATGAAGACAAAAAAGCCACGCATACGAAAGGAAGATTACGTTCAGGATAATACGAATGTCCGCCATTGTAATCTAAACTGTAACATAAGGCAGCCTGTGATTGGCTCGTACTCTTCCTTCACTCCTCTACCACGCCCCAAAAAAGCCTGCCTTTATGGCTTCACTTTTTCTGCCAGCTTACCCCCTCCATTAAACTCCTTCCTCCAAGCAATCAATCACCGCATCTTCTAAATGTAAATATACAATACCACAGTGCCTTTTGGTTTAGGTACTCAAAAACCAAATAATTATATATATGTATATCGGCTAGGTTAAAATGTTTCAGTTTATTCGGTTCATTTTGTTTTGTATAAAATCTTTAATGGGGAGTGGAGTAGTTCAGCGAGTAAAGGCAGTGTACTGCTAACTCCATGGACTCGGGTTCGAATCCAGCTGTGGTAAATAATTATTTTCTGTTTCACTGTAGCAATGAGTCAACACTGTGGGTTCGGAGATCCCAGGTGTTTTATGAACCAGTACTTCCTTACAAGTACAGAACTCCTGAACCATTCGTGGGTTGTAGTGGTACAGATTTTCATTTTCATAAAATATTTAATACTTTATTGGTCAGAGCTCATATGTAAGTTAAATGTATTTTGTAAGTTCGTTGCTATGTTAATTTTTATAATTCGAAATAAATGTTCGATGTAGTAATTATTAGTACTATTAATATATAGAGATCACAACATAACTAACCAATGAATCATATGAACATAGAAATGGTAAGAAAGGTTACAGAGCAGTGTTTCTCATTTCCACCACCAACAACGCTTGTGGTCTCCCGTTAAATACCAAGTGATTAATAATTTCGACAGTTCTATATGTTTTGTCCAGCGGATTGGAGAAAATGCCCACTTTAAAAGTAAAATGGAATCCAAACTTTTTTTCATTCCTATTCTACAGCTGAAGCCTATCTTCGAATAAGATTATTTGACCTTTGTCTCGACGAGTGATTTCAATAAAACTTTGGATACAAAGAATACACAAATTGTTTCTGGAGGTATGGGGTTTTGCAAATGATCTAAATTTTATGAAAGGAATATGGTCCGAGTGCGGTCAAAAAAACTCAAATAGTAGAAATATACTATTTTAATGAGCCAACGTTTCGCCCCACGTTGCAGGGCTTCTTCAGGGCTAAAAAAGATACAAACACATAGTTACATAAGGAAAACAAAAACATAAGTGTAAAATAACAGGGGTATAAAAT
>NW_027115004.1:107426-124484 GCF_000696795.3 Halyomorpha halys
ATTAAAAATGTGAGAATTTAGAAAAATAAGAATAAAGGATAAGACAAGAAAATGGGCTTCTGAAATGCAGAAAAAAGTGAAAAAACAAAGTATTATGTGGATTTTATTATATTCAAAATGTTTCGATATGTAAGGGAGATGCAGTCTTTATCAACTTTATGATTGACGGAATTCTCTGTCTGTTTTTTTTTTTTTTTTGCAACGTGGGGCGAAACGTTGGCTCATTAAAATAGTATATTTCTACTATTTGAGTTTTTTTGACCGCACCCGGACCATATTCCTTTCATCTTTACACACGGTCAATCAATAATCTTCCAGTAGATCTAAATTTTAGTTCGCGAAGTCGAAAACAACAAGACGGCTAGTGTGCTGCCATCGTAGACAGGACCGGTTGGCGTCCTCTGGGGTCACCTTGCGGCGGAATTTAAGGAGGGGGCCGTCCGATCAAGGTCGCCTTTCTCCCTTCGGAAAACCTGACGTCACCGCCTCCAAAGATATAGATTTATGTGTTCGATGAATCCAACGTGATATCATAAAAGACATGTAAAACATTATACTGTAAATAATTCATTCCTAAAGCCAGATTCACATTTTTGTAACTTGCCGCAAATCCATAGAGCCTACAAATGCTTGCTGAGCTAACAACATAGTAAGCGTCGGTGTCAACACGCACGTTTGTTCTAGATTGACAAACTTGCCTTGTATGATAAAGCTTGTTTTTTATTTATTTATTATTTTTTTCCCTACGCCAAAGGAAGTGGGCTATTACTACATTTTCCCTCTCACAGCCCAATACAATTTTACTCTTCCTCTTAGTTGGTCCGCATCCTGCTCAACATCTTCTAGACCAATGCACGTTAAAAGATGGTCCCCATTCATGTCTCCTATGTTGCATAGAGGACATTTCGGGGAATCTATGATGCCAATTCGATGGAGGTGTTTTTGGAGCAGATCATGTCCAGTTACTAGGCGAAAAACTCTCTCTCAGCTCTGCTAAGATTGCCGGGGATTCGTTTATCCTTAACCAGTAGGCTCTCCCGCTTCTTTCGGCCCTAAACAATACAAAGCAAAATGGGTGGATGCAGCATAAGTGTCCTCAGCCCTAAACAATACTAAGCAAAATGGGTAGATGCAGCATAAGCACCCTTAGCCCTTTTCGGTGCCGCCTACTCTCCTGACAAAAAAAATACCCGCTCAGTGCCTTCAAAATACCCGTTTTACCTGACAAATACCCGCTTTTGGAGAATCATTATAACTGTAACAGTATGATTGTTACAGTCATGATTGCATTGTCGCGCTAGCTTCGGCGTGATAGTTGATAGTACAAGTAATGTCAGTGAAAGAAGTCTCATTAACTCTCGAATTTTCAAATCTTGACAGTGAACTATCGTACATTTTCCGTTACTGCGACAAAAGTGTTTGCCATTACCATGGTGTAACTATTTGATAGATATGACACCATTCACTGTCACAATAAAACTGTCTTGACCGTAAAGTCACACCGGGTCTGACGTGATCGTTAATAGTACTAGTAATGTTGATGGACTAACAGTTGCATTAACTGCTGATAATTTTTCTCAAGACGTTTAATTATATCCAAGCTGGGGCCCAAAAATATTCATCCCAAATCCAAATAACTCAACCACCCGCTTGCGGATGCGCGAATTTGCCAAACGTATAGAGGCACCTTTAGACATATAAAGAACTGTTAACACAAAAGTTTTTAAGTTGTAGATACACTTGGTGTTAGGAGGTTATCAGTTGAGATAGTTTTCATATTCCAGTTAACTATCGTGTTGGTGCAGATAATTGAACGTTTTACAACCAGTACCATACTGCCACAACAGCAAATGCAATAGTTTACACTATGATAGTGGTTGCGACAGATGTCACTATTATCTTCAAAACTATATGGAATGTTCATTCCCTTGGGGCATTGAGAAAGAAGTACTCCCAGAGATCAAGTAAAACAGTTAAATTGGAATGCTAAATTAGTAAAAAATAGACACTATCCATTATCTCCGATGACCTATATTGTTTTATACAATGTGCATATTTTATATTTTTCAATATACAAGGGGTTCCAGGTTAAGTATCCAAACTGAAGATATTAACTAAGGACATCAAAATAAAAAAAAAATTCTCTGAAGGTATGTCTGCAAACGCTTTGTTTAGGAGAAATTCACACCCAAAAATTTTCATTGTTATGAATTATTTATGTTATATGAAAAAAATAAAACCTATTTATTTGTTCTAACTACTTTATTAATTAAATGTAAACATTAAGATTTATATTAAATGTTGTTCAAAGTGAAGGTATGTCCGCAAACGCTTTGTTGTTGCCGAGACATTTTTCAGATTGGTACTTAAATCAAGTTGAGCATAATCCACAATTTTCAGGAAACATTCTGAGGATAAATGAAGCTACTTTCACAAGAAGAGGTACCTTCAAGCAGAAAAATAATCACCTCTGATCGCAGGAAAATTCCTATGCAATTCGTGAGCATCATTTTCAGCACCAGTTTCAGTACAATGTTTGGTTGGGGATAGTAGACAATATTCTAATAGGTCCGTATTTCTCGCCTTCTGGAATTTCTTAATAATGATTACTATGATTTAGTTAACATATTCCATTACAATTGAGAAGGAACATTTGGCTTCAATCAGATGGCTGTCCTACACATTACGGAAGAGGTCCACAACAATGGCTAAATATTAATTATCCCAACCAATGGATTGGCCATGCAGGACCAGTGGCTTGGCCTGCACCCTCTCCAGACCTGACGCCACTGGATTTTTTAGTTTGGGGTGACATTAAACAAAAAGTCTATGCAAGGCCGATCAATGATCTTAATTCCTTATGAAGATTTTAAATATATATACATAAATATTAAATTTGTTAAAATAAATACTAATTGAAATTTTTTTGTGTTCACAGTTGGTCATCAACACACACATTTCCAAGACGATCATCATGATCACCACGGCCACGCCCACGCCCACGATCATGAACATGAACATGAACACAGATAATGCACGATGGAAGGCTTAAACCATACCAGACCTGCTAACGATATGTGGAATAAACATAATATTCCTTAAATGTATCAACCATTATGTTTTAATACAAACTGTGTGTTTAATGTATAGTTACTTAAAAGATGAAACTAAAATATATTCTTAATATTGTAAAAAGTTTTAAATATTGTTATGTAAAATTATTGTTAGTTTTAATCTACTTAAAAGCTCAAATGAAAGTTGAAAAGATAAAATGAGCATTATAAGAAATTAATAGAACATTTGTTTATAACATTTATGATCTTTAACAGTACTAAACACGAATCCATAATTGTTGAACCAAAGATTTAATAAAATTAAAATTTCACTTTCAATTCATTAATAATACCAACACTTGGAGTGAAAATTAATTCATTGTGTTCAATCGACCGAGGATACATCATATAATGTCACTAGTGTTCCAATAAATCATCAATATTTACAATATTATTTACTAGATTAGCTCGGAAACCAAACAAGTAAAAATATATGTCAGATATAATAATCCCAATGAAATAGAAAAAAAAGATTAACTGTTTTCAATGATGTGAACCAATTTTAACACTTCTAGATTTTTTAGTTACTTTTATAGGAAAATGCTAAAATATAACTTGAAAATTATATTTTGTGCAAAATATTGTCTTCTTTATACTTTATTGTATAAATAAGTGGGCAGAATACATGAAGATGGCAAAGACATAAAAATAAATGGCAATGTGTAAATCTAAACATATATTGAGTTTGTTTGAAAATTACCATTATGTTCCATTGTATGCAGCAAAAGCAATCATGTAACGAGTGCCTCAAGAACTCTTCGTATTGACAAAGCTGTTTAAAATTGAATGCCATTATGATATTAGCCGATGCAGAACATTTAAGGAACAAATTAACATTTTCAATAATATTTTAACTTATACTATAATATTTTTTTAATTACTTCATTAAAGTGGATGTAGTGAATTTTGATGGAATACTCTTAGATTATTCTATAAAGAATAGTTTCTTATCATATTCAAAAAAAGATTCATAATAAAATTAATTAATATGAATGTTTCTGTAAATAAATAATTGTACATAACATTTAATGGATACAAGAGCTTCAAAAACAGAGCAAAGAAATGTACTTTTTTAATATTGTTTCTATTTTATAATAAATTTATTTCGCCATTAATTAATTATTTCAAGTATACTTGTTATTTAAGAGTTTTTAAGATTGAAAATATTTTTAGGGATCGGTGAAATATTAAAAAAAATGTATTACCTTTAAACAAAAATCAAAAACAATTTAATAAAGTATATGTGCGATGCAATAAGATAATTAAAAATTATTTACAAAAATCTAAAACCCCTAAACATATCTTCAATGTTTTTATTTTTACGTTATCAGCTACAATTGTGCCAGAAATGGCTTATATCATTAACATAAACCTATATAAAGAGTATCAAACTAAATTATCAAATGCATTTCTCAGAAATTTTAAAACTTAACAGTTATATGACGAATTTCTATGAATATGAACAATATGTTTTTTTTATTCTAATGAATTGGTTCAAAGACATTTATCAACATTCATTTCATATTAATGAGCAATGAGATATATTTTGTACTAAACAAAAAAAAAATTGAAAAAAAAGCATTATTGAAAACATGTCAGGAGTACTTATTCGCTCCTGTTTATCTGTGATTTTACATTTTATGATTTTTGGAGGAAAATATGCTTTTATTTCCAGTTTTATACATTTTATTCAATACAAACTAAATTGTATTCTCTTTTAAATGTAAAAATGATGTAATTTTAGGCATAATTGAAATATGAATTAAAAAAAAAAAAGAAAAAAATTGTATATAACATTGTACATAATAAATTATATTTTCTAATCTTTGAGGTATTATTTTTTAAATAACCTTTTAATGATCCTTTGTTTAATAAATATAATTATTTTTAAGTAAACCTGGTTTCTTAAAATGACCTATAAGAAATGAAGATGCTTACTGAAAACATTAAATCAGAGTTCTTCAATTCCAGAACTTGAAGGACCTGAATCATCTTTTGAACTCAATTTGATTTAAATTCCCATTTAAATAACCAGCAATACACTGGTGTTACCAGACCATCATAATAATTAACAAAACATGGATGGTCTGGGTGCAGACAAATAGTAATCAAACAATTTATTGTGAGTCACCATTTTGTCACACTTTTCTGGGTTCATTAGGACTAAAAAATATGCAAACAACTAAAATAATGTAACAAAGTAAGAGAATAGATAATATGAAATAAAACCAAACTAAAAGTTAGAGCTAAGTATGATTTGAAATACATAAAAATGTATATAAAAATAAACAAATTAAATTTTAAAAAGGACTACATCTGGACAAACAACTGATATGGAATCCTCATACAAGACTGAAAAGACAAAAAAATACTTATCGATTCAGACTATTGCAACATTTACTAGATAAATGGTCTAAACTTCAAATCCATTATAAAATACTGATCTAAATGACTACAATAAGGCCTATCTGGACAAGTGTGTGTGGGCTCCTCTAAACGATCATATTCCTCTCAAATCCAATCCTTCGTAAAATCCTTAATGTCCCTTACTTTGTCACAAATCATGTCATCCATCAGGACCTCAATGTTCCATATGTTGCCAATTTGGCCAGAACCAGATACAAATCCCTCCATGATAAACTTCCCAACCACCCAAATCCACTTGTTTCTAGCTTGGTTTCTCCTTCATTACCTAATAATCCTGCTAGACGTCTGAAAAGAAGATGGCCTCAAGATCTTCTCTAGAAATGATATTGGAGTTCTGTCAATGGGTAGATTCTCCACATGTTTGTACCATGTCATTATATCATCTACAGCAAATTTACTTATAGATATTTTTATACACTTGTAAATAAATTATAAAAAAAAATTGTAAAAGTTAAAATAAGATTTACAGTGAAAACTATAAATAAACAATAATAACAAAAAGGTATCAGAAAATTAATGAAAACAGAAATAATAACAAATAAAAAGATAATAGATAAAACAGAACATCTGTATGAAATAGATGAAACATTGTCTCACAACAAGTAGTTTTACAACTATTTGAGTTCTTTGACCTTACCCACACCATCTTCCTTTTACAAATGTGTTAACGTTCATACTGTTTTCTAAGCAATTGCCACTCAAATACTGGCCTAGTATTATAATAGAGAAATTATTATATATAAGAATAATGACTACTAACTTGATCAATTTAAGTGTAACTTCAACTAAAACAATGAAATAATGTTTGCAGCTTAAAAAAAAATTTATAAAAAATTATTTTTTGGCATTTTCGTACCTCCCCCTCCCTTTAAGCAGCCACCTCCTCATTTGTCCCTCCTCTCACATCTCTGTAAAACATACTAAAAAGAATGCTGTTATTGAAATAATAACTTTAGGCAAAAAAAGTTATCACTCTTCATAATTTGATTTAGTATTAAATAAACTAATTATTTTTTTTTTAGTTTCAAACCTGTTTATTTTTATATATGGTTACAGAATAGGGGAGAGGTATGTTGTATCCCAGTGTCAAGAATTCATTTCTACATTAAACAACAAATTACTAATAAACTAATTATTATATTTGCTCAGTATTTAAAATAAATAACAGATATAACACAAACGAGATTAGGGATATAATTAAGAATATAAAAAAAATAGTAAGCTGTATTTTAAAAAAAAATTAATTCAAACGAGGTTTTTTTTTCCTTTAGTGTTTTTTTAGGGCTAGCATTCCTTGTAGCTTTGATAAGGATTTATTTATTTTTTTAAAATCTTTTTCTTAGGTATTTTTTGATATTCTCCATTAGAAAAATATTTTATTCTAGAAGTAATTCCTATTCTAGTAGTGGTCTATTTACATCCTAAAGGATCACTTAGTGCAGAGACAGGCAAATGTTTTGGATCAAGGAGCCACGGTCAGCATAGGACTATGTCTTTTAAAATTATTACAATCATTAATTAACTTAGCACTTCAGAAAAGGTACCATAAAATTAATAATTATAAATTCAATAAGATAGTGCCATTTCCGTTCAATTTATTCATTTCCTTGTTTCAAATCATACAGATACTTATTATTTTTCATTTATCTATCACCAGTTTGGTCCTATTACTAAGCTTATAGAACTGGACTTTACCAAGAACTCATGAATATCAATTCAGGTTTGAGTATTAAATCTTATGAAAAAAAAAAAAAAAAATCATGTATAAGCAATGTATAGCAACAAAGTAAGGGAGTAGGTACCTCATTGATGTAGCAATGGAATACTAACTCCATTAACCTGGGTTCGAGTCCGGTTATAGCAGATAATTATTACCTCTTTCACTGTAGCCGTGAGGATTTGTGAGCCCTCTGGGGGCCACCCAGCCTCATAAAGTGGGTACCCTTAATTGGGTAAAACTCTGGCGGTAGAGCGTGATTCTGACAAAATCACCTTTTTGCATAACCATTGTTCCAGTAACAATGTACTGCACCCCTGACATGGGTTGTATTAGTACAATTTTTTTACATTTTTTTTTTAATAACAAAGTAAAAATAGGGACTTGATGAAACTATATCAAAAACATTGATATTCTTTGAATAACATGGGTTGGTTGAATGCACTAGATAAGACATTATACATCACCACAATGATAATCAATTGTATTCTGAGGAAAATCCATGAAATGTACCTTATAAAAAGAAAGGTAGGAAGGTAAATTTTAGGACCGGAGAACTGGCAGTTAAAATTATAGGCCATGCCAAGAAAAAAATAATTTTTATATCCTGTTTCTAAAACCTTTACAAGTTTTAATATATCTAACAGATTACCTAAACATTAAATTCACAGTATTTTAATATAAAAACAACTATTTGGATATTTGGATATCTCTATTTAACTTATTGAGTAATAATTTGGCAAGATACATCAGGATTTTATTTCATCACATTTATCTACTGTTGTAGTGAAATTGTACTAGTATTTCTTAATTTCAATTTATATTTCGGATGTTAGGTTAATCAAACATGACAAATTATATTTGAATTAAACAAAGATGCCTAGCAGAAAATCAGTATTGCGAGAAACAAATTTATAAAAAAAAAAGAGCACTCTAATCAACAAAACTTAAGCTGACATTGTCAATATTAGTTCACTTTAAAGACAGTCGTAGAACTGGATTAGATTTTAAAATATCTTATTGTAATTTCATTAGGACTTTCAACTACTTATATTAAAAAAAAAAAAAGAAGTACATACGGGACATTCTTTAACAAGTCAACGCCCAGAACATAATCAAAGATAGAACTTAATTGAAGACATAAGATGATTAGTTTATTTTTTTTTAAAGGAAGATTATTGATTGACCGTGTGTATAGATGAATGGAATATGGTCCAGGTGCAGTCAAAAAAACTTAAATAGTAAATAATTATACTATTTTTATTGAGCCAACGTTTCACCCCACGTTGCAGGGCTTCGTCAGCGCTAAAAAAGATACTAACACTTAACATAGTTAAAAAAAGGAAAAAAGAAAAAACATAAGTGGAAAATAACAGGGGTATAAAATGAAAAGTAAGATATAATAAGAAAAATTAAAGGTTGTAAATAGTAAATGAAAAAGGTAATAGTAATAGATAGATAAGAGAAGAAATATTAATGAAAGTACAAATAAAGAGATGAAAAAAAAAAAAAAAAATTCAAATCAAATGATGAGACAGAGTGACATGTTTGTATTGGGAGGCAGTTATGCCATAATAACAAAAAAAAAATTTAAAGTAAACATAGTAAAAAATTATTTAAAAATCAAGAGATATTAAAAAAAAAAACAAAAAAAAAACTCATAGATAGAAAAACAAAGGAAAAATAAAGTACAAAATAATGGGATACAATGTGTGTAAGTGATTAAGAAACACAATATACCAAATGAGTGGGGATACAGAGAAGTGTAAAATATAATAGAAAATTAATAATAAAGTAATTAATATAAGTACACTTAAGAAGGTAACACATGAATATAAATTAAAAGATAAGATACATGAAAAGGTAAACAGTCTAGAGCATAAGGAATTCTCTTATTGTTCCAGCAGGCTGATTTCCTTTAAAAAGGATAATTCTATGAGGGCGGAGGGGAGTGGAGTAATAAAATTGCCCATCAATCAACTCACAGTTCAGCGATTTTCAACATCACTGAATCCAAATCAGATAGATAGACATGGAACAAAATTTGATCTTTGATGCCTTAAACAAAAAAAATGCCTTAAATAAAAATTTTTGACTCCCAGGACATAAATATTTCCATTTTTAACATAAATAAAAGGTACCCTTTATCTTTTGTTGAGAGGAAGCAAAAAGTATATTACTGATTTATTTCATTTTTTTATACTCTCTCCTGGATCAGTTCCTCGTCATATTCACTATAATCATAGATTATTTCAATTACAATTCTTTTTTTTCAAAGTTTACAAATAACAAAGTTCAACTTAAGTTTTTAAACAATCTCCTGATCCCTTATTAGATGAACCAAAATTTTAAAACATCATTTTATAGTTAATATTAAATAATATGTAATAAATAAAATTGCTTATATTAATTAAAACATATTCTAATATTCCAATATAAAACAAGAAAAACAAAAATATGATTGGGTAAGAAGCTAAGAAATAAAAGTGATTATTCAATGAATAAGAGGTTCATTAGTTATCTACCTATGCCTGAACCTAATTTCTGTTTCAGTATTTGTGAAATTGACAATTGTGAAATTATCAGTAATTAACAAATAATAAAAATATATTATTCATAAATTAGGCACTTCTACCCCTTGGTTTCTGTTCAATACATAAAATATATTTGATGCCATGGTAAGTACATGACTGAATACCAGATAAATAATACTATTTCTGGATAATGGCAGTTCTAAGGCAGATTATGTAGTTTTATTAGATATTTTATTATATATTTCTATCAGCTCTTTATGGGAACTGACCTACTGTTCTTAGAAATCTATTATCTATTTTAATCAAAAACTAGATACCACAGACCCTCTTGCTATCCTATACAAGATATAATTGGGTATAATCAAATATTGAATTATTTTTCAAAGGTATCATGCTCTCCAATTTATTTTGTATTCAGATGGCATGCAGAGTATTTAAACCATAAAATCAAATTAAGATAACATTGAGTTTATTTACATTTATAAACAAAAGAGGTGTATTTATGAAAGAAAGCTTATGGACAAAATAAATTATTATGAATTACTATTAATTTATATATGGTATTCAAATTGACTATACTGGGCTTTTATATAATTTATTTGCCATTTAAAAATCATAATGCAGGACTATTAGGACTAATCTGGCTTAAATGCTCGGATATCTTCTATTAGATTCTGTACTCTCATCTGCAATCCTGCAACCTCTCTATTATTAGATCTCTTCCTGTTCTGCTCTCTCATTAGAATAATCCTATTTTCTCTTCTCATTGATGGAATTATTTCTTCCTATCTATTTTGTCTTCAGCTATTTTATTGGTAGTTAGTATTTTAGGGTGTGGATCACCCTTTAAGGTGGCAATCACTCCTTTGATCTCTGTTTATGGATAAGCTTTCAAAGCACTGAGAGTAAGTCAGGTACCATCTAGTATGTTTAAGGAGGACCAGCCTACCTGATCTCGACTCTCCTGAAAGGTGTGACCGTCTTACCGCAAAAGCCCTTCTACTTGCATATTTATGAGAAAATCATGCAACTGTTATTATTAATATTCACAATATTTATTTAACTAAACCCAATTCCTTGTTAACCTAGTGTTCTCAATACATTGCAATATATATATTCTATTATCAGGTAGCATATGGTGAAGAAAGAATTATCGAAGAAATTAACATAGGCTGTAATGCTTCAATAATAGAAGCGTTAGCTATGTCTGCATTCATGGAATGGAAACAGCAAAATAATCATTGTTGTTGAGGTATTTGTATAGTTAGAGGATATTACTGCAGTGATTAATTTAGATAGGCTAAGTTGGGTGAATCATATTGTGTGAATAAATGCAGACTCTGTTTCCTAGGAGGCACTGACTGAACTCCTCCATGGCAGCCTCAGAGTAGGAACACCAAGGCTGTGATGTGGAGGTTATATTGCAGGCATCTCACACTGTGACAACTAACAGTGTTAAAGGACAAAAATCATTATTCATTGGCAATCTTTAAATTCACTGGTTACATATGAATTAATTGATATCAATCCAAAAAACCACAACAATGGTGTAGTAATGAATAACTATTATGTAGCAATAATGTAATCTCTTTGGCATAAACAAAGTTTTTGTGATCACCGTGTAATATATTATTTTAAATATGCCCACAGAGTAATATTTTATTTCACATCACCATGTAGTATTTTACTTTACATGTCATCACCGTGTAATATATTTTATTTTACATATGATCATCATGTAATATTTTACTTTACACATGATCATCAGGTAATGTTTTATTTTACAAATGACCACCTAATATGCTTTATTTTAAATAAAAATGGGTATTAAAAAATTGAATTTAACTGATGAAGAATGGATTTCGCAAAATAAATCGCAAGAGCAAAGCTTTGAAAAAGTAGGTTTAACATCAAAACATGGAAGGGAACAATATTTACTCCCAGACAATTGTATGCGGCTCTGTTAAGGCACAGGAACAAAGATGGAATAAAAATTCAACGAAATTAAGATGAAAAAGTGATTATGAATGACTTGAAATTTTTAGTTTTTTTGTGCTTACACTATATTGAAAAAAATAACACAATCTGTATTACAGAATACATTTAAATTACACTTATACAATGTGAGCAACAAATAGTACAATTAAATGAACAGTTGTATAATTTGTAAAATGGGGGTTAATCCACAGGTTGGCAGGGGATACTCCTAGTAATCCTAAAATATATGATCACAATATTAAATACTGTTGATAATACATCACAATACTACTAGTAATACTAAAATAATATTATAGTAATATAATGGTATAATAATATTTTAAGGTACTCTATGAATTACACATCTTTTTCAAAGATTGAATTGCTCATGAATTCATTTTAGTATAAATTTATATTAAAATTAATGGCCAAATTCTGTTATATATTCATCGATGTCTGGACTTTTTTCTCTATAAATCAAAGACCTAGGTCAGCTATCAGAAAGAAGATGGTCATAATATCTTTATTTGAAAATTTTAAAAATGTATTGGATGGAGAAATTGATTTACCTACAATACATTTTACTTGAGCTAAACTTTATACTATAAAAATCTTGAAGAGTTTAGGGAAGTTTTATAATCCATTAAAATTTTTAACTTAAAAATAAAGGTTACAGCTGACATCCCAACCCATCCTAACACTATCCTCACCATCCATGCTGACGACACATGTTTATTGTCGGTGAATAATGACCCTTGCATTGTATCCCAAACCCTCCAATCCCACATTGTCACCTTGAAGAATGGTACCAAACAAAACTGGAGGATTAAAATCAATTCCAATAAATCCCACCAAATCACATTTACCCTTCATCGTAAACCCATGACTTCTTGCCCTACAGTATCCTTTAATAATACCCCACTCATTCCTGTTGACCAGATCCATTAATTAGGACTATATCTGGACAAATGATTGACATAGAATCCTTATACAAGACTAAAAAGACAGGAAACTGCTCGTCGATTCCGATTACTAGACAAATGGTCTAAACTTCCAATCCATCACAAAAGACTGATCTAATTAACTATAATAAGGCCAATCTAAACATACAGAGTTGAGCTTTGGGGCTCCTCTAAACAATCGAATTCCTCTCAAATCCAATCCTTAATGTTCCTTACTTTGTCACAAATAAAGTCATCCATCAGGACTGTAATGTTCCATATATTGCCAAATTGGCCAGAACCAGATACCAATCCTTCCATGATAAACTTCCCAACCACCCACCCAAATCCACTTGTTTCTAATCTGGCTTATCCTTCATTACCTAATAATTCTGCTAGGCATCTGAAAAAAAGATGGCCCTGCCTGAGATCTTCTTCTCTAGTAACTTAATTGAAGTTCTATCAGTGACTAGATTCTCCACATGTTTGTATCATGTTAATTTAAATCTAATAGCAAATTTACTTGTATATAATTTTATACAGTTGTAAATAACAATAAATAAATTACTAAAAAAAAATAAAAATAAATGAAGATTAAATATAATGAAGAATAATTCAGATTAAATAATAAGAGATAGCTATCCTGTGATCAATTATTAGTATTTAAAAAAGGAATTGTAATATTATTTTCTTTAGAATCATTTAATAGAAGAACAGGTATAACTTCAACCAGAAAAGATTAAACCAATCATTGGTACAAAGAGGTTTTTGAGGATTTGACCTTTTTTACCATATCACAACAGCGTTTGTTGATCAAAATCCAGGATCTTCAGTTTTTCCAAATGAAGATCCAATACCAGCACCTTCCTATGTCCTCACTTGTGTCATGGTATGAAAAATGTCTCAATTTGAATGGTGATTATGTAGAAAAATTGCTTAAGAGTGTACCTTTCAAATGTATATAATAAACTTTGAGTTTTTTAATTTTTAATTGTATTTTTCAAAACATCTGTTACTTTCTGAACAGCCCTCGTAATTTATCTCAATTTTTAACAAAACAATATCTAGAACCAGACAAGGTGTATGATAATGGTGTTGATATGTGTCTGTTACTGACTGAATTTTTAGTTGAATACTTTATGAGATAAAAGGTTAGCACACAATAGTATAGTGTAACTGGTTATCCAAACTTCACATGAACACTCCAGAAAACCCAATTGGTGTAAAAAAAAAGTACCTTTTTTTGAAAAAATTCAGCAGGCAATAACATTTTTGTTTTCAAATAAAAATGCACAATAAAAGTGTGTAAAGGAAGTTTTTAACTTCTGTATGCAAGTTATTCTAATCACCATGAAAATCGAAAGTGGAAATTTTTACACAGTTTCCATATTGGGTAGTCTAAATGCAATGGAAGTGTTCATAATATATTTTATAGGAATTAGTAATATATAATATCTATTTTATAAATTATTTGATTCTATAAAACCAATTTAATTATTAGTAGAAATATGTACAATACAAATTTTGTTAGTGAACTCATTTTTTCATTACCACGTTGTACTCACGGTTAGAGTGAAACAGGAAGTAATTATCAGCCACAGCCAGATTTGAACCTGGGTCCTTGAAATTAGTAACACAATGCTTTACCACTAAGCCACTCGCTATATTTTATATTTTAACCACTGTCTAGAATTGTATGAATAACTAATAGATCATGTTTTAATAAATGTTGCTCTTTTTTCTTGAATCTCTGATACTGACTCATATAATTAAAAAATGCATGTTTTTTCTGGTACCAACTGAATTAAGGCCGTCTTTTTATGGTACCTAAGCACATTTTCAGGAAAATTTACCAAAAATTTAAGTGATGATTTTTTTCTGTTTTGGCTGTCCTATTATGGTTTCAAGAAGTTGAACTTTCAGATACAGTCATTGACAATCCATGAATTTAAAAAATTTTCCAGTAAATTTCATAAAAATTGGTTAAACCCCACTTTAGCATCTGATACTGGTGTCTATTTCACCGGTAAAATGATATAAAAAAGATAGCACTTTTCAGGTTAAAATGATAACTTGGATCTTCACTGTATTTCAAAGACTCAGACTAGTATTATAATGCCTGACAATTTGATTGAAAATGGCATCTGGATTGGTTTCAGCTTTTAAATTTAAAATTTGATGCTCAGACCAATCAAACAAAACATTATACTACACCTTTCACTGATAAATCATCTGAAACATTTCCCACAATAATACCCTTGACAATAATTTAGCAATAACAATAAACCTCCATGGGACATACTTTAACTCGAATCATTATCACTAACTATTGATAATTATATACATGGTGAAATACATTATGGAACTCCTGCATTCATATCACTATGCCTTATCTATAACAGAATCTAAAAGCTTCTCATTAAAAAAGGCAGGGGTGAGGGGGGAGGGAGGGGGAGAGAGTCAGTGTAAAATAGAATAAAAGGGAAAAAACACCTTTTGTTTAAACAAAATAAACTAGGTTTCAACAATTAAAAAAAAGATTAAAATAGCACATGAATAAATAGGTTAATTAGAGCATATGATATTTATGAACATTTACTCTTAATTCATACACAAAAACACAGGCCAAGAGCAAGAAAAAAATGTCAAAATTAACTGCTTCATTACAAACTATGCTACATGCTCTAGTAAGTAGAATAATATAAGTACATTCAAAAAATCATAGTTCAACAATTTTTAGATGAATAAATTAATGAATAGGATTCAACATTAGCCAAAACAAATTATGCAATTTTTTAAACCTAAATTAACAGACTAGAAGTTTCCTATAGTTTTATAAATCATAAACCATTACTAAAATTGTTTTCTCAATCCACTAAATCAAAAGTATAAATAATATTGAGTAAAATATGAAATGCATTTGGTTTAAATGATCATTAATGTTTTCTCTCTCTTTTTAAAAACATTTTTTAGTAAAATTTTATTGGATTAGACAAGTTTCTTATACTACAAGAGACCAGGGGAAAAGTTTTAATTACTTTATTGAAAACTACGCATAGTTACTAGTCAAAATTGATAAGTCTGCCTAGTATAGTTAGGAGTAATACAAAATGGTGGTTGTTTCAAAATGTTTTAAAAAATTAATTTTTCATTTGGAGCTCCATATCTTTGAAACTGCCTACTGTAGGAGCAACCACAGCAACTTCCATACAACTCTAACTACACCTCCATGTTGGATAACCTTCTTTTACTGTATTTTAATATGCTGTATTCCATGTGTGCCAATCTTACCAGATTTTTTCCTATTACAAGTTTAGTTTAGTTAACAGTTATTTACTGCTTATTTACTCTTTCCCTCAATAGTAAATTATTTAAAATATAGTGAATTTTCTAAAATATGAGCCCTAATAGAGCTGTTTACAATCAAAAGTTCCAGAGATACAGTTTCTTAAAACACAATATTTCATGAAATATATACTGAAAAATCAGTAGCTAGCAACTTTATTGTGGGAAATCTTTATTTCAGGAACCATTAGATGTATAGATGTATGCCAGTGCTGAAATTAAATTTATGATTTATGAAAAACTATATCTCAGAAACCATTGAACATAAAAATGTCTTCCAGCAATCAAATTAAAGATAGTTTAATGTACTATACAGTAGTTCATAATGTTTATCTTCATAGGAGAAGTAGTTTTTATGATATTTGTACGAATTTTGCTAATAAGGTATTATTTAAATAATTAGAAATAAATTTATTTCAGCAAACATCATGAAAACTGCTACTCCTATTTAGATAAACATCTTAAACTACTATATAGCTCATTGAACTAGCTTTAATTTGAGTACTAATAGACTTCTGTACACCTCATGGTTCCTGAGATATAGATTTCCAACAATAAATTCAATAATTATTGATTTTTCAGTACATTTTTTATGAAATGTTGCTTTTAAAAATATATATTTTTTTTACCTCTTCAAACAGCCACAAAAAACAGCCATTTTTTATTCCCCCCAACTAAACTTGGCAGACTCATAAATTTTGACTAGTAATTATACATAGTTTTCATTAAAGTAACCAAAAATTGGTGTTAAATAAATGACTTTTTTCTCCTCTTGGGGTCCTGTACCATAAGCTTTAACCCTAGCAGTACCAAGGTAGTATTCATTACGGCCTACTCCAAGGGGGGGGCTCGCCGAGCCCTACACTTCCCAAGACGACCTCCACAAGCCCTCACTTGATTTTAACCCTTATATCATTAATTTTCCTTTTATGGTAAACTTACTCTTTTGAAATATAATAATTTCTTCTTACTTCTGTAAATAAGATGGTAGAATAAGGATTATT
>NW_027115004.1:124964-144722 GCF_000696795.3 Halyomorpha halys
CAAATATTTTTCAAATCAATTCCAACATGTTGGTAGATAAATTTTAGGCAAATAGATTTTTTTCCTTGTCTGTGAAAAATTTTTTGAGAGCAGTATTAAAAAAAATCGGAAATGAGGGCTCGGCGAGCCCCCCCCTTGGTGCTGCTAGGGTTAATATTTGATTATATTTACTACCATATTGTACTACTGTCGTATCTGTTAACTCTTGTGTCAAAATATACCATCACTCCTCAACTGAAAGGCTCTTTAAATCACTTCTAAACCTCTAACTCACTATAAATGTAAGTAAGATAATTCTAAAGGATTTATTAGATGTTAGATGAGCATCTGCCATATGTCTTAAAATAATTGTTTCAATATCCGAAATAATTGTTAAACTTATTACCAGTGAGGGTGTGGTTGGTTGATGAAAGCCTTAAATTGCCTCAGCTATGAATTCTTAAATGTTTTATAATTAAGTTTATAAATTGGTGTAAAGTCTCCCTACATAACCCTTGAACTGTACTCCACTATAAAAAAGAAAAAGAAAAAATGAATACATAAGTCTTTAAATATTGCAAACTAGAGGAATTTTCTTTCATTTATACTCTAAGGAAGCTAAAATATAAATTTCTCACTCCTGTAAGTGGGTCAAAAGTGCAGAATATAAAAAAAAAAAGTCCTAAATCTTAATAAAAAAAAAGCCTAGGAGAAATATGCACGTCATCAGAGTCAAAGAAAAAATGCTCGAACAAATAGAAAACTTAAAATACCTGGGCATCTTGATAGAAATGGGTTTATCAATTTATAGGTGACTGAACGAATTGCTGCTGTGAGTATACATGGCCAAGCTATTTAAACCTCTGTATCCGTATGTACGCGGAGATGCTACATTCCTTATAGAACCCATAAAGCTCACCATTTTTCTTTCTTTGCTAGATACCATTCTCACATATGGACCCTAAGATTCTCCTCAGAATTACTCTTTCAAACCTGTCTAGCAGGTTAATGCTTTTATTGCTCAGGGTCCAAGTTTCTCCCAAGCTTACAATGGAGAAATAGGCTCTGTTTCCAGCATGCAGAATGCCTAAATTTTGTTCATTGCCAAAAATTCACAGCTTTTATATTTCCATCATTTTCATAGACATAAAAATATCTTACATTTATACATAAAGCATAACGCATAAGTTTATAATTATTAATATATCTCTGTTGCATTAGGTGTACCATCCACAATCAGGTGGAAAAATGGGATGGAAAATATTTGAAGACAACAATGTAGTAGAAAAAATAATGGCTTTGGTAAAGAATTTTTTGAGCCCTGCTCTATCTAATATTTTTACTTACTTAATCTAATATTGTACCCCATGAAGCACACACTTTAAATGCTAATGGGAACGAATGTTGTCAAGGAGCCTGGGCCCCCCTGTTTCGTAATGAAAGCTAATAGTATTAGTTCAATACAAGTATAGAAACAACATGGTAAATACGCTAATACATATTTTTTTCATAACAGGGAGGACTATTAGGACTATTAAAAAGTACTAAAGTACAAGGTACTATTGTACAAGTCAGTGGAATTGTATTAAGTTAAATCGACAAGACTAATATTATTAGTTTGTACTTTATTATGAAACAGGACCCTGGTCTTGGAAATGTAGGTACCCAGTGGATTATTACTACCACACAGCCAGGCGGTGTGCCGGGCATTGAGGTCCCCAAGGACCATAAACCTGACTCCTTGACTGGGCATATTGCAGTAGTAGTCTCGCTGATGTGATACTGTACCTCTGGCGCTTATAGATGCAGGTGAAAGTAAATCGGTGTTTAAACCATATATCCATTGTGATCATATGAGTACCCTCAGTCGATTCTACTGGGTTCAGGATGAGCCTTGATGGGATGTCACGCCTGATTAGGATGGCTACGCATTCAGCAGACCCAGGTGAGCAGGCTTCTTGATAAGGCAGAGTATTCAGGGAAGTACAGTCGGAGAGAGGTGGAGACCATGGTGTCAGTCAACGTGACCACTGATGGTCTATTCTGCTGCAGGAATATTTCTACTTCGGCCATCTTCAATGGAAGGCCTCTGATGTAGTTGAGGATGATGTGCTCAAACATACTGCTTCTCCAGGATTTTGCCCATCATGTTGAGCAAAGTCGTCACCATTCCTATCATCTGGTCTATCCTGGAGACAAGCTGATTGATGAGGGTGTCCGACATAGGGGAAGATGTTGATGGCTTCTCAGGCTGGGTTGGCTCTTGTTGGTCTGCCAGGGGAGTTGCCCCGTTAGGTCCTTTTGTTCCGCCTATGACTCCTGAGTAGAACACGCCTGGTTGAGCAAGCCTATTTGGTTTTCTCGATGGCATGGTTGGTGTCACTACAGGTGTGGTCTTCTGGTACCGGTTTTCCATTAGCTTGATCCTGTTAGTGCAGTCTCTAGCTGAGGCAGGATGTTCTCTGTCACAGTTGGAGCAATGGGGTGCCTGTGTCTTAGGGCATTCGGTCATTTGGTGTTTTCCACCACACCATGCACAGAAGCTGAGTTGACTACAATACTTCATTGTGTGTCCAAAGCCCTGACAGTTTTGGCACTGGACTGGAGAGCCGTTTTCTTTAAACATACTTACCCTGAAGCGTACGTGGTCTAGGTCACCTAGCTTCTGTATATCAGTTATTCGAACTGTGTGTTCAGTAATGATTTAGATAGCCTCGATCTGGTAGATCACCATCTGGAGCCATCTCTCTTAGTGAGAGATCTCTTGCCATCTTGAAGCCTGGTAGACACCTTTTAAGGGCCTCAGTGATGTCCTCAATGGGGTAGTCAGGATCGAAGCCATGGATAACAATTTTTTTTTTATCTCTTTGTCCCTCCTGGCCCGTACGTGTGGAACTGTACCTCTTCGTCTGTGCGGAACAGCCCTCTTGTCTTCTCGGAATTGTCTTCGGTGGTCAGGTATAGCCTAGACTCAACCATCTTGAAATAACTACCTCTCAACACAATGTGTACTGACAGCCCGATCACATACAAATATTCACAGGCACCTTTAATATGCCAACCATACTGCAATAGCATATGTAGATACAAAAAAATAACATACATTCCAGTCTCTATCCCCACCATATTCAGTATTCTCAGTGCTAAACTTTTCGCATTTCTTAAAAGCCATTTCTGACATACATATACAAACTCTAACATAGTTATCCTTACAGACTCAGCTTTCTGGTGCAAATTATTAAAACCCATACACAGAAACCAAATTGTATCACTTATATCTTTAGAATTAATTAGTCATATAATAAATAACTTGCAACAACCACTAAAATTTTGAATGGGTACCAAGTCACTTAGGTTTGTCTAGAAACAAGACTATTGAAAGAGCTAGAGGCCAAAAGCAAACTACTAAAGAGAATCTTAGAGTCCTTATGCTGGATCTCTTAAAAAAAAATCTTGAAGAAATAAGTGATGAAGGAATGGTAAGATCGATTGAATGGGAATCTCAAATAAATGGAAGCAGTAAGCCTTTTACCTAGGTTTTGCCCAAATCTAGTACTCAGCTAAAATACAGTAACACAACAAATAAACTACAAACAGATAATAAATTTAAGCAGAAATACCTTAACCTAGTAAAAATCAAGAGAGATTGAAATTGTAAATTATGCAAAGCTCCAGGCAACATTTTATCCAGATGCGGGAAATATATTAAAGAATATATATTATACATTCTATTATATATATATTAATAAGAGAGAGGAAAAATTTCAAGTAACATGTGAAGAATAAGCTACATTTTTAAAAAGAATAGACAAACAAAAGATTTAAGAGACCATAATGTTTTTTGCAAAAGCTCACTAGTAGAATTCAATAATTGAAACTCAGATGAATTTTTTTTTCAACTGTTATTTGTTTCTATAATTCCTTTCTTTTTAATGTATATTTTTAATTACTTTATTTTCTACTTATTGATGTGAATTTCATCTTCATATTGTATGAATTATGCCATAGTACCATAGTCCCATGAGTTATCTTATGCTAATTAAAATGTGATTTGAATTTTGACTGTATAGGATTTAATAACAAATCTTGATAGTCATTGATTTAATTAAAACAAATAAATAAATAAACAGATAAAATTTAATAGAATAATGATCTAATTTTATATAATAAAATTTTTGTTGTCATTTATATGCCTACATTTAGTTCATTGTCAACACTTCACATTTTTAATATTTCCATTATTTTCATAGATATAAAAATATCTTGCATTTTTACATAAGGCAGAACATATATAAGTATATAATTAATAATGTATTTCTGTTCCATTAGGTGTACCATCTACAAACAGGCGGAAAAATGGGGTTGAAAATATTTGAAGACAATACAATACAAAGAATAATGGCTTCGGTAAAGAATTTTTTGAGTCCTGCTCTGTCTAATACTTGTTTTTTATTTCCTAATAAATCCTTTATACCCCATGGAGCACATACTTTAAATGTTAAGGATAACAAATGTTGTAATGAAGATGGATATAGCATAAAAGAGTGCCAGAAGAAGATGAGAAATCTTCCTGATGATATTGGACCGATTCCAGTCCCTCCATGTGAAGATGATAAAGGAGTCCACTCTGAAATAGATATGATTTATAGGAAATGGGATGACTATTGGCCATTGTATAAAGGTTGCCGAAAGCATGTTAGAAGGATTGAAACTTATCCAGCTGGAACAGACCCAAATAGCAACAATAAGTTGTAGTTTAATGGTATTATATTCAATTCTTTGGACAATATATATTGTAATAATTTTTGTAGTGAAGTAACAAAAAAAATAAAATAATAATGATTAACTATTCATTTTTTAATGTTTCTTTATTTCTACATTATCTTGGTGGGCCTCACATCAGTGTTAACAATTTCATTTTTCATTCGTTTTTAACAATTGATAATGTTGGGGAATAGTCTCTGCAAAAGACACCCTTAAAGATTTATTATGTTATAATTTTAAATATTAAATATAAATCAAGTATAAAATAATCAAAACAATAGATAAAAATAAAAATAAGTTGTTAACATGTTATGAGGATTGATGTTAATAGGTTATAATGATATGATAGTTGATATAGATATAGATGATGATATTGAGTGATATAATAGATGACGGCAGATGGTATAGTTTATATATGACCATAGATTGATAACTGTTACAAATAATAATCAAAATAAAAATGTAATTGAACAATGAAAAGCAACAAGCAGCAAAAAACAACCAACATTCCGGAATAAGTAAAATAAATAATTTTCTTATATATCGAAGAAATAATTTTTTTAAAAATGAATATGTGTTTACATGAGAATGTCTTTTGCATTGATATAATGAAATAAGGAATACCATAAACTAGACTTTATTAAACTGAATTAAACACATGGTACATGTGATGCGAATGAATATGATTATAACCTTTTTTTTTTTATTTATTTATTTATTGATATTTACAACTGTATAAAAAATACAACAAGTAAATTTGATCATAATGACATAATGATATGATACAGCATGTAGAGAAACTACCCAGTAGTAGAACTCTAAAACCAGTTTACAATATAAGGTCAGGAGGCCATCTTCTGATTATAACCTTAAATTAAGCAAACATATGTTTTAACAACAACTGCTATATAAATATCAGTGGTATATGAATATATTTACTTTATAAAAATATTAATATATCCAGCATCAGCAGCTTTGATATCTTTACCTGGACAGTACAAAATTTCAAAATTATAACTAGAGAGATCTTATCGCCACCTCATAATTTTTTCAGTCTTAATTTTGCCTGCATTCTTATTGTATATTAGGAGACAAATTTCTAATCTGTAACCAAAAGGAAACGTTTACCTAGAGGAAAATGCCTCCAATTCTTTAAAGCTTCAATAATAGCACAGACTTCTTTTTCTATGGATGAATGTTGTTTTTGAAATTTTGACAAAGAGCGGGAAAAGAACGTGATTAGACAGTCAATTTGTGAGAGAACTGCTTCTATATTAAATACTGATGCATCTGTTTCTACTTCAAGTATCAAGAAGATTAATTGAAGAAAGGGCAGCATTTTGAATATCCTGTTATATTCTGTCAAAAATGTCAATTCTTTATTGTATGGAAATCTGCTTCGCATAAGAACCTAGATTTTATCTGAAAATTTTGGAATAAAGTAAATATGGTGTGCAAACATGTCAAAGGTCCTGCACAAAAAAGAATAATTTACTGGAAATAACCTAAATGGTGAATAGTTGTTTTAGAAAAGGAGCACTTATCAAGGTTAAGTGTCAGATGATATTTTGATGCAGCGTTCATGAAATCCTATAAATTTTGATCATGTACCTTTTCTGTCTTGCAATAGACCGTTATATAGTCTCAATAAACATACACTCCTTTTAGACTTTCCTTTTTTACTAGTTCTGAAATTGCTCTTTGGAAGGTAGAACCTCATTAGTCACTTCAAAATGAATTCGAAGTATTCTCCCAAAGGCCTCCATATGCTACAAACAAAGTATAAGGGCTATCCTTTACTGGAATTAGAATTTGGTAATATGCATTTTTAAGGTCTTGTAGCGAGAGGGCGCAAGTAGTTGGACCACAACTCACCAGAGCGCTCCACCTCGAGCCTCACCGAAGCTCTCAAATTTACTTAGTGCATTATTTTGTAAAAACACATTGTCATTTTTGTATATTAATAGTTTCTGTACATACTATTTAGCAATATCTGTACAATGAATAATAAATTATAACAATGCAATGCACGAACCTATCTCAAGTAGACATGTACCGACCGCTTCTCGGTCACAGCCGCATGGACTAGACCTATAAATAAGGGACTCAAAATCCCCCAAGTCGATCTTAGATCCGCACCTTCCTGGGTCTAGTCATGGCACAGATCACTCGATGCTTACACTCTACCTGAGATAGAGAGGTTTATTGCCGTTCCATTCTCTTAAGAATTGTTTTTTTTTGTTATGCTCATAGACTATGTCCTATCTCCTTTCCTTACTCCAGCAATCTTAGTCCGCCGGCTTCATCTCCGCAACTAAGATTGTAACCTATTTCCTATCAGTTTCACTGGCCCGCCGCTTCATCTCGGTAACCAGTAAGCTGGCTCCTATCATGACAGTTCTGGTCCGTCGGCTTCATCTCCGCAACTAGAACTGTTACTCTGCCTCATTTTCTCTCACCTAGACCTCCTCTACCTAGTCAGTGTCCAGGGCTCATCCCCTGGCACGGCCTTCCTTTCTTAACCCTAATTGAATACGCCTTGTCGTGGGCCTTCTGTAATGAGATATCAGGCTGGAGAAATCGCCTCAGACCCGACACAACCCCGACAGTCTAATCAGCTATAATAAGAATTTTTAGCCACCTCATTTACTGTATCCTCTATTTGCACTAAGGGAAAGGCATCTAAATTGGTTAATTAATTCATCGATTAAAATTAATTGATTGATAAAAATTAATTAATTAATTGTTAGTTGGCTAGTAATCAATTACCATTCTTTTTTGTGGTTTTCTGATGAAACCACAAATGCTTGTGCCCGCCATGGAGACCTGCTCTTTTCAATAATGCCATTTTCTAATAAGTTTTGTATTTTATGTTAAATAAAGTCTGAGTTAGAGTGGTGCAAGGATTTTATTGCAACTGGCTTACAACCTGGGGTAAGGTGAATGAAGAGCTTCGCTGGCACTGTATTAGCTGGGGTCAGACTTGATACCATGATTGAGGCCTTTCCACCACCGAATTTAACTTCTAAACTTGAGTGACATTTGAGAATTTCCTGCCCAACTATGATATTGGTACACAGATTGGGTAAAAGGCTGAAGAGGAAGTCTTCTTAAAAATGATCATGTAGAGCCAGAGCTATACTGCACTGCTTAGTAATGAAGTTCATGAATGATGTTGAAGCCATAGATACCTGTTCCAATTTACATGGCCTTAAAAGTATTTGATGCATTCTGGCAAAACTTTCATTGGTAAAGTTGATGAGCTTCCTATATCAATTAGAGGCTGTGCATCGAGGTTATTGACTTTGACCTGCACAACAGCTTTAGAAAGACATGGGGCATTGATGCCAGACAATTAGAATAATTTGATTTTCTCGGTTGAATGGGTTTATTTTGCCTATAAACCTTTTGAAAATGTCCTCTTTTTTCTCCACAATATCTGCACTTTGCATCTCTCCCTTGGCAGATGACCCGATAATGCTTAGCAGCTCTGCAGAAGTACCATTTCGGAGATATTACTGTGAAACCAGACTCAGATTCACACCTTAGCTTTTTATCACTTTGAGGTGATGAACTAATTCCATCAACAACTGTTGATGGACCAACACCTGGTCTGGCTCGTTATAGACCCGAGACTGTACATTCTCCAGACTCCTGACATCGAGTTTTAAGTCTATGCTGAGCAAATACTTCACTAATTGTTTTGGCATAAACTTTTTTCAGAGTTTCGATTGCTTCATTGTATGTATTGACTTCACGGATGTATTCATATACTGATGGTGCTATAAAGTTGATTAATAATTGAAGCTTATCTGAATCAGTGGTTCCATTGGCCAATAACATGAAATATCGGAAAGTCCTCAACCAGTGGTTCTACTTGATTGCTGCATTGCTATTTTCTGGTGATATTGATTGTCTTCCTGGGTGGAGAAGCTTTTCAATCACAAACAATACATTTTAATTAATTCAGTTTAATAAATTGATATAATGAAATAAGGAATATCGTAAACTGGGTTTTATTAAACTGAATTAAACACATGTTACATGTGATGTGAATAACTATGATTATAACTTTAACTTAAGCAAACATATGTTTTAACAACAACTGCTATATAAATATCAGTGGTATATCAATATATTTACTGTATAAAAATATGAGTATATCAAGTAATATGTTATAAGCTACTTGTATTTAACTACTGGTAACAGATTAAAATTTGGTAAAACTTTTATTTTGGAGGAATTCATATATTGATTACAATCGTAGTTCACAATATAAATGACTATTTTTTAAAACCCAGAGGACATCTAGTGCGATTCATAGGACCTTGTTTTGAAATGTTTGTAATTTTACTATTTCTTCACTTTCAATAGAAATATTATGGATTCGAATTAGTGGATAACTTCTGGAATAATACTACTGTCATCTAAGGCCTTTAGTCTCCTTCTGCATTTATCTGCCAAAATCCTCCTACAATTTTATTCCTATTACAATTACTGTAGATAGTTGATCGTACAGAATTTATTGAAGGATATAATCGTAAAGGTGGAAGGTTAAAAAAGTACTCAAATAGTAAAAAAAAAAAAATATTGATTAGGAACCAACTATTTTTAATAAGACCATTTCAGATCATTATCATCAAAATATATCAAAAATTCAGGTGATTTTTTTTTTTCTTTTGGTAATGTGTATCAACACAAAAAAAGAATCTTAAATTATTATACAGATGCAAAAAATCTTGCTGCACACAATACTCACATTATAAAAATATAAAATTAAATCTAAGTATTAATTAGTTTGAATAAGAATCATGTAACTGAAAAGTAACATGTCTAAAAAGGTGAATCATGAACCATCTATATGTTATGAAATGAAATGAGTGTAACTAAATATGTAATTAAATTTAACTAAAACATGTAAATTGATAATAATTTATTTCCTAATAAATTCTGGCATATTTCCTTCCTAATTCTAATTCTGCATCCTTCCTTTACCAAGTTATCCAATCCCCTCGTCCATCATACAGCTCATATCTTCTTGAATTCAAATCCTCTGTTTGTTCTCACAATACTCATTCCCAGTCTTCAAATCTACATACAATGACACATCAGACAGTAGCTTTTGACAGATCCTTCCTTATCAGACCCTCTTTCCTATGGAATTCAATTCCTACTTCCATCTGTCACTCCAGTACCCTTTCCACATTCAAATCTTGCTAATTCCATCATTTCCAAATGAATTAAAATAATACTCTCCAAACTATTTTATCTCGAAGTTATTATTTTATATGATAAGTTTATTGTAATATGTTTTCCTGTTCAAAGACTTTATTATGATTTGTACTTTTTTTCTATGAATTAGTTTTTTATACTTTTATTTGATGCTCTAAGGCTCTTAAAGCACTCTTATTATTGTTTGTATTGTTATTTTATGGGAACATGTCACCAGGATAAATAAAGAAATTATTATTATTAATAGCATTAACTAGTTTGAATAACGTTCAGGTAACACATAAAATTAAATGTAAATAAAATAAGTAATTAAATGTAACTAAAGTATGAAAATACATGTAAAATTACAATCAATTGATCATAATTTGTTAATAAAATTAATTAGTGTGAATAACATTCATATAAGTGAAAATAATATATCTAAAGATGTGAGTCATGAGAAAGTATATATTATTATGATATTTAATTAATGTAATCAAATATAACTAAATAAAAACAATAAAAGAAAAAAAATAGTTTTAAATAATCAGAAGAAATTTCAAATTATTGCCAAATATTAAATAGAAAAATAAAACTTCTAGTAATGACAGTTTCTAAAGATAACAAATAAATTATATTTACTTGTAAGTTAAATATGTGGAACCAAAAGGTGGGGTTCAGCTTCTAACTATTTCTATTAAATATCAAAATAAAAAGAATATGTTCCGGGTGTGGTCAAATTAAACTCGAATAGTTATATTTTGTACTATTTTCATTTGAGCCAACATTTCACCCCACGTTGCACGTTGCACGTTGCAGGGCTTTGTCAGGGCTAAAAAAGATACAAACACTTAACATAAGTAAAAAAGTAAATTGAAAGTTACAAGGGTATTCAATGAAACGTAAAAATTAAAAGTTATAAACAATAAATGAAAACGGAAATAGTAACAGATAAAAAGGAGAAATATTAAAGAAAATTCAAATTAAGAGATGAAAAGGGATAAGAATAAAATCAAGAAAAAAAAAAAGGGAAGAAAATTAACGAGACAGAATTCATACCTGTTTTGATGGAAGTCAAAGTCAGAACAACAAACGGTTCACTCTGACTTTAAATTCGTAAAGATGTATATGTATTTAAATATTGAATTGTTGTGCAATGAGCAAATGAATCCTTTGGAATTTAGTTGTAGCTGTGTAACTAATTATTTCAACTAAAACATTTGGTACCCCAAGATTGTTACATTTGTGTTTTAGAGAGGATATTCTTTCAATTTTTCAGTATAATAAATAATATCCTGAGACTTTGTAAGCAACTGAGGAGAATAAAATTTCATGCCGGTACTATGGTTAGGGCACCCTCTAACAAAGTATGAAGTGAGCATTAATGCCCTTCACAAAAATGAATTATGGTTAAATCTGTTTTATTTTCATTATTTAACTTTAATTATTTAAAACCATAAATACTTATCAGTTGATAATACTATCTGAGCACAAACCAAGGGTAGTAATAATAGGGGCTGGTTGACTTTTATTTCATGATGGTCCCATAAAATGAAAACTTGATACTCCTTCCTACACTGGTTAGTATAGCTTTGTTGTAGCTTTTGTAGTTGCTATACTAGGATAACCCCTCTCCTACTCTCTTTGTATCACAGATAGTCAGTAATAAAAGATAGTAAGATAGTCAATAATAAAAGATAGTAAGATAGTCAATAATAAAAGATAGTAAGATAGTCAGTACAAAAAGTAAGATAGTAAAAAAAAAAAGAAAAAGAAAAAAAAACCAACTGTAGTTTTTTTTATGTTCGAAACATGAATAATGACGATAAAAAATTTTTACTAGTTTAAAAACAGGGCCGTTCGTAGCCGAGTGATTTAGGGTGCCATCTTAAAATGCATTGTAACAGCAGCGGCGCCGTTTCGAATCCGGCCTGGGGGGTCGAATTTTATTTCTGTGGCGTGTTTTACGAAATGGAAACGACTCATTACCATGGTTAGAATATGGTGTACCCTGTATATGACCTTCACACCCCCGTATGTGAGAACTGACAAGGAAGTGGGTAAAAAAAAAATGTTTGTTTACCTTCTACAAGTTGACAATTACCATAAATTAATATCAACATTATTCCCTTAAAAATATTAACATTCTAAAGATTCTATTAACAAGCCTTTAAAAAGTCGGTGATTTGAAAAACCTTTATTCCTAAAAAAATTAATTTATTATTTTTTACGTGTGAATTTCTCAAATATTGAAGTATCAGCATTCAACCTCAGTATGGGATAAATCGATGAGAGGTTAAGTGTGAATGAGTTGGTACGTCAGTGGGCGCGGCTCAATTGAACAAAGCAAGGAAGAAGAAAAAAAGAAGAAGAAATGTAGAAAAGAGAGAGATATTTGGATAGCGGGAAGGAGTTGTCAAGGAACGGACATCAAAGACCCGACCGCCGCTTCTCGACAGGTGGCTCTCAGCCGAACAAGTCCTTCATTACTCAGGGTCGGCTCTGTGCTCTATAAGAGAGAATTTTTATCATCGGGTAATGAGCGAATCCAAGATATATCTTCTAGTTTTCATTAGTGGAAATACAATCAAATGGGAAGTGCAGCTGAGATAACAATGATATGGAGGAATAGTGGTGTAAGTCAATGTAAAGGTGGTCTAGTAGAAGCTCTGTTAAATGCAATTTCATTTGTAATTTAACATTCACTATATATTTTGTTAAAACTACTTTATTTAAAGTTTATTTAACTTTTTGTAAAATATTATTTAAAAAATATATTTTGGAACTTAGTTCAAGCACACTGATTTTAACAAGTCTTATCAATTTAAGGAGATATTTGATATTGGAAGATTATTAGTTGACCATATGCAATAATTTGTGGGAAGAAGATCCGGACGGAGGTCCGGAATAAAAAAGAATAGTTTTAGTAAATTTAATTTATCTTTTTGATACTTATATTTCAAATTCATTTTTATAATTATATTTTTTATTTTCATATTCTTTTATATTTATTCTTTGAAGTAGTATTATCTTTGTTTTCTAACCTAGTAATTTATTATTGTATTTAAAAATTTATTTTATTTCTTGTAAATTTTATTTGTATTTGGTATATATTTCTCAAATTAATTTATCATTGTGTTTTTTTTTTCACACTCAGCATGCTTTTCTTACGTAAATAATTTGTTTATTTTTTCATAATAATATTGTATCTATCTGCTCCTATCCAAACGTTTCCTTTTACAGATATGTTCCTATGTCCTACTCTGACAAGTATCCTATCGTCCTGCCACGTTAACTCCCAGTCCCTCCAGGTTCGTTATGCTGAATTCCACGATTTTTTTTTCTCCGTAATTTCTATTACATTATTTACATATTAGAACCCTGGCCCAAACCAAATATTCCCTGCTCCTCTGTACTTCCTAAATATTACCTCATCCCCCATGATCGAGTGAACCGAACCGGTGGAGGGTGGAGGTGTAGGTCTTTTTATTCATGACAGCTTGAGGGTTAAAATCCTCTTTAAATCCTCCTCCCTTACCTAGAATATCTTTTTGTAGAAATTTCCTTACTCTTATCTTATATTCTCTACGTCGAAGTATTCCGTCCTCTTCATGTCCGATTCGATCCTACATATGAATCCTCTCTTTTCACTTACTTCTCTTTATACAACAATGTGATAATAGCTGGGAATTTTAACACTAATCTATCTTCTGACTCTCTTGATCATACCTTGTAGATCTCTTCTATACCTTTAACCTTTTGGTCGTATCCTTTCAAAATACCCACGATATCCATTTCACAAGTAAAAAGGCTAGACGTTTTCTTAATATCTTCCTCCCAAAATTTATTAACTTTCTCTCAAATCATGATCTCATCCAAATTTTCTGTAACATTCCAATTCCTAAACTAATTTTTAAACAAATCTCCTGGCAAAACCTTGACTCTCTAACGCTTGATGAACTCGATCCTTTTCTCGATTCACTATACCAATCCCTCGAATCTATATATTCCTCTCCCTCCACTGATGAATTGGTAGAACGCCTTTCCTCTAATCTCACCACTTTCCTAAATTACTATGTGCTCTTCAAGACTTCTACTTTCAAACGCCCCCTGGATCAATTCAGAAATCTGCGAGATGAGTAGACGGGATGCAGCCAAAGATTACGCCTCTTTTAAATTCTTAAAAAACCTCACCCAATCTTCCCTTCGCCGAGCTAAGGCACTGTTTTTCCGCACTTCCTTATCTCAAGCTCCTGATCCTAAGTCCCGATGGAAAATCCTTAAAACCTATCTATCGTGAATACGGTAGTACATCCATAGTCCATGTTCCCTCGCAAGTCTCCGATTTCAGACCTACCTCCATCCTCTTCAATGTATCAAAACCATTCAAAAGAATAGTTCATTCACAGCTTGAAACATCCCTTGAACAAAGAGCTTTTTTCAATCCTTTTCAGTCCGGCTTCTGATCCCAATATCGCAATATAATAAGCCATCAGCTTTGTTGATGATTACCCAAGACCTTCAAACCTCCAATGATAGACAAAAGATGCAAGAAGACATAGAGGGTATCAACGAATGCGGATCAAACAATGATCTCTGGCTTAATGTTGAAAAAAAAATGGTTAATCAGACCAAGTACCTTCTTAATTCCCTTCCTTACCATCCCCTAGGGATGTGACGGCCGTGTGAGTTGGGGGGCACGTCCGAGTGCGCTCGGTTCGAAACGTTGTGGGTTCGATTCCCACCTGAGGCAGTTAACATTCAATTTTCGGTGGTTCCAAAGAATTAATCTTGACACTCGCACCTTGGTTACAACGAGGCAGCAGGCCCACGTTCCGGACTTGTTCCCCCACCAAATATCAGTACCAGTACCAGTACCAGTATCGTCCCCTAATTTACCCCAATCGACACACCATTCACTTCTACACCTCTATGAGAAACCTTCGAATGATTTTTGACAAGGACTTCTCCTGGAATGTCCATATTTCCCAAATTATAAAGAGATCTATAACGATGAGACATCCGGAGATAGATTTTTCATAATAATTTTTCGGCCAAGATTCCCTTGGAGTCCTATATTGCCTAACCATGGTTGGGGGTCAAAGTTCTTCAATTTGTGGGACAGTCACTCAAAGGAAAAAGTCAACGTCCCAGGCCGGATTCGAACCGGCACCGCCAATAAACATCAAATCGGTAAGACAGTGTCTTAACCCCTTTTCATAATAATGATGAATATGAAAAAAAAAATTATTTTATTTTTATAATGAATATTAAAAAATAAGGAAAAAAATACCCTTATATTATTATAAAATTTTATTAACGAGCCAATATTTGTCTAAAATTTAGGCATCACAAGGGACATGATGGAATCATATAAATGTAGACCAGAAAATGTAAATCGCAGTAGTCCAGAATAGTAAACATTTCATTTTAGTATATGCTGAATTGTTTACGAGATATTTGCTAATTTCAACAAAGGATAAAACGATTTATAAATATAAAATAATATGAGAATAAAAGATGAGTATCCTAGAATGAATTCTGTTCATAACGACTAGTAATACAGACTACGTCATGGTAACTGAGGACAACCAATGAGAGACGGATACACAGAAGAGAAGAGAAGAGATCGATTCCCCCTTCCAAAATTACTAATGGGAATAAAATATTAATAATATATGACTCGAGTATAAAATATAACTAACTACTTGTATCCACAGTCATTTTATCAGTGATCAATCACATTCATTTGATAGGGGAAAATTAACCTTGGCTCAGCTTGTGAGAAATCGATCTTTGTAAATGAACCAATGAAATGAATTAATTACCTTGTTTATCTCTACGGACATCGATTATAAATAGTTTGAGAAGGCAATAATCGATTTTTTTCTATTTCTTTACTTGAATGTAGCAATGCAGGCAACTGCTCTGTTTCTTATAGCGGGCTGGATTTGATCTTCTTCACCTAGGGGAGAATGGACATTTCGTTTAAATTCGTCTGACTTGGAAAAAAATCAATAAATATTGTTTCTATAAATTTTTGAGGTTAAAAAACTTTCTTGGAAACTTCCTAAAAAAAAAACCCAGAATAAATATTAATTACTCCGACAAAACGGGCCAAGTCATAAAATAGTGTTTTTCTTCTTTCGCTTTCTAAAAAAAAAAATTATAAACAATGGAAGATCGTTGATCGACCATATGTAATTAATAAAGCATTCTTTTATTAATTACACATGTCCGGGTGAAGTCAAAATAATTCATATAAACTATTTATTTATAACTATTATACGTTTCGTTTATTATGTTAGGAAATATATTATCTCACTTTAATTTTATTTTATATATTCTTTCTTTCAAATGGAGTGTAGAATTGGTCTTCTTTAACAGTTTCTAAGATTCCGTGGTTCCATACCCCCAAAACCCGGATCCAGTGGGATACAACCTTTGGAGTTCTGGCAATTCCTAAATTTTAATCATTTGATTGAAAAAAAAAATCAAGAGAAATAAAACAAAAAAAAATTTATTTTATAGACAACAAATCACATGAAAAAGAAAAAAAAATCATAAACCAAGTAAACAATCAATTAAGTAAATAATGATATAAAAAGAAAAGATATGGTGTTTCTCGTATTCGCCACCGATAGCGCTCGTGGTCGCCCATCGGCTACACAAGTACCCAAATTAATAGTCTTTGTTGTCCATTTTGTCTGTTTTGGCCAATTAAATCCATTTGTTTTAGCGGATTGAACAAAAATAATGAATTGGATAAAATGCCCATTCTGGTACAATCCCAGTCACCTCTGGGTATCCAAAATTTCATGGTCACCTCCCTCCTCTCTCCAAAAATTATAAAAATTTTTATTGTATATAACTTTTAACCTAATATATGAGTTTTTTTTGTTTTTTAGGAGGCCCTTCACCTCCGGATTTAAAAATAGCACCTTTTTTAGAATGGATATCTCATAAGTAACAAATAAACATAACAGGTAACCTTAAAATACCAAAGGCAGTAAAAGGTAAGACCCAACACGAATTACTTTTCTTTTTCACAGTAATGCACCTATTAACTCATTTTTTCTTTCTGTTTTAGAGGGATCGGAAAAAATAAATAAATAAATAAAATAAAAAATAAAATGAGTTAATTTTTTAAAAGATAAATATTCAGTTGTAATCCTACTAAAACGGTATTGTTTTCAGGAATTTTGACCCTTTTTGGTATTCCTTTATTCCTTATGACATCCTAATAACTTTTTTGTCCAATATCAAGTTTCAAAATAAAAATATTTACAATCAACAAATTTTACATTGCACTTTTTAAAAAAAAAGGTTTTTACACACTTACATACAAATAATTTAATAATCATCTTTATCATAATACGTCAGGAGAGGGGTAGGTCAGAGGTAAGCTCTATAAGGACTCAAAGGACCCGGATTCGAAAACGGTTGTTACAGATAATTCTTTATGTTAGCGTGAAAATGACCACTATGCCCAATTCCCTGCAAGTTACCAGTACCAGTACTGTAACTGTGAGTCAACCCTGTGGCTTATGGAGCCCACCTTGGACTCACCAGCCTCATAAAGTGGGTACTCTTAACTAGGGAAAAAATAGGCGGTCGAGCGTGATACCGACAAAAACCTCCTTGTACAACCGTTGGTAGTAACAATATTTTACTACAACGTATTGCAACCCTGACCCTTCCTGGGTTATAGTAGTACTGATTTATTTTTTGTATGAGGATGGTCTGGGTGGCGGTCAATAAAGGTAGCAAAATAGTAAAAGAAAACTATTTATTGTTAACCAACGTTTCGCCCCACTTTGCAGGGCTTCGTCAGGGCTAAATCAAGATACAAAAATTTTAGAATTAACAAAACATTAAAATAAAAAACATTTCAAAACAATTGTTATGTTTATAAATTATATAAAGTAGAGTTAATAATAACAATATAAGGAAATATTGTAATATAGTACATATTACTATACCTCATTTATACCATATCTACTTCACCTATCTGTTCTACTTTTTACATCTACCTCTTTACCATATATAAGTATACATATGTATATTTTAATGAGTAGTCGCCTAAAATTTATTTTTATAGGTCTTTATTGAGAACTTTTATCACACCAGAGCCCTGTTTCTTAATGAAAGCTAATAGTATTAGTTCATATTACAAGTGTAGAAAGTAGTGTGGTTATAATACTAATACTTATTTTTTTCATGATAGGGATGACTATTAATGATATTACAGGAATTAAAAAATACTAAAGTACAAGTTACTATTGTACAAGTCTGTGTAGTTGAATTAAGATAAATCTACAAGACTAATAATATTAGTTTGTACTTTATCATGAAACAGGGCCCTGGTTATAGTTATTAGTAACTTGTTTCTAGTCTACCTACAAGTATACTTCTTTATATTGTTATCATTAATTCTTTTTTTATATACTTTATAAACATAACAATTGTTTTAAAAGTTTTTGTTAATTCTAAAATGTTTGTATCTTGTTTTTCATTTAGCCCTGTAAAGTGGGGCGAAACTTTGGTTTACAATAAATAGTTTTCTTCTATTATTTTGATACCTTTATTGACCACCAACCGGACCATACTCCTACAATCTACTTCATGCGGTCAATTATCTTCTTCTAATATAATTTATTTTTTATTTATTCATTAACTTCACTATTTTATAAGTATATACAAATCTATAAATCTAGAGTTAATTTTTTTATATACTCCGGCTTAACCGTCTTTCCCGCTTAACCGGCTAACTGTTGGTTGGACGGAAAAGTAGGATTCTACATTATTCTCATGACCTTTTTTACTTTTTAACTATACGGAATGTTTTTAATTTCATCTGAATTCTTTGACCTTCGTATGATTTATCGTTTTAAATATGATGCCATTTCACATTTTAAAGTCTGTCTAAAACGATCCTGAAAAATGTGGCCAAACGCGAAAAATATTCCATCCTAGTAGACTCGTAGATATGCCGAGTGAGGTGGAGATATAATAAAAAAAATGTGGAACGGCGATGAGAAACTGGTGGGGGTTAGGAAAAAACCGACGGGGGCCGTGACCAGTGGTTCCAGCGGGAGTCTGTAGGTAGCAGCACTACCGCTCCTTGGTCGCCATTCTCCATCAACTCCTTCCTCAGTGTCTATACCACTCCGTCTTAGTGTGTATATGTATTCCATTGTGATCGCGTGTGTTCTCCCCGTGTTCTGTGCTGTTCGTGTGTGACTTAATGCTCTCTATCTGTGTATATAAAATCCGTATCAAAGGATAAAGGTATACAATCTTATCTATTTGTATATTTATATATATAGCAGGCATGCGTCCACAGCTTCCTAGACATAATATGTATTTGAGTAGTCGCCCCTTTACAGGTGTAGCTATACTGATAAACTTATGTTGGTGTTCTTTCGATAAGGCTCAATTCGGATATTTTCGTATTTTTTTCTGAAATAGTTATTGACAATAATTAGTTAAAGCATGTGAAACACAGACTCAATAATCTAAACATATAATTTTTTTTCCCAAAAACAATTTTTCTGAGGTGAAGTACAAAATTAATCTTCTGTAATTTTTATGATTTTCCCTTCTTACATTACACCTACAATACACTTGTATTATTATAAACCAACGTTACTTAGCCTGATCCAAAAATAGTTTAATTTTTTATTCAATAAAATGAATAAATTATTGTCTATTCAATTTGTCTATTGATTTGTCAGTTAATTATTATTTAGTAAGAAATTAATAAAGTGCCAATCATAACCCTCCTCCTCCCCCCTCTTAACT
>NW_027115004.1:144812-180696 GCF_000696795.3 Halyomorpha halys
TACATAAAATTCTTTTATAAAAATAAATTTTTTAAAATATAAATGTATGTATGAAAAATGCTAGATTTTTTCTGTTGAGTAGTTCAAGTGTTTTTACATTAAATAAGGAAATTAAATATGAATATCATATACATAAAATGAACTTAAGATATAATCGTTTTTGAAAAATTGTTATAATGCGTTTTCTGTCTAATAATTAAAAATCCATAATTCGTCGGTGATCTGTAAAAAAAACAAAACAAAAAAAAAAACAACCAACAAATAACTAAAACAAAAACAACCAAATATAGTTATTTTTACAAATAAAAAAAACAAACAATTATATGAATAAACTTAATTAATATGCGTTTTTAAAAAGTTTATCAATAGTTTTATAAAACTACTGAGAGATTAAAGTAAACTATGATAATTTTTTTTTTTTAGAAAACAATGATTTTTGTTTTTATAGTTCAATATTTTCTTATTGAAAAATAATAAAACATTCACAATAGTAGTATAATCAAAGTAATTTCATTTGGAGAAGATGTTCGGGAGGTGCGGTCAGCAAATAAACAAAAACTATTTATTTGTGCCTACTAATTTCAAAACTTTTTTCTTATATAATGAAAAATGTTTGTAATATGTTTTCAATATAATATTTGAAAATTTCTACAATGGTGTTGTAGGTGGTCTGTAAAAGTATATAAAAAAAATTCACAAACGTTTTTTTTATAGGGAACCTAGTACACTCCTGATTGTGTTTCTTATGTTTTAAGTAATTGGTGCCAAGGACTATTCCAGTATAAAGACGAAAAATCAAAATCAAAAACATTTTCAACCCTAACATTTTTGATTTCGGCCTTTTTACAGAATACCTACAATATAAAAAATCTACTAAACTTAAAACTTTGTGTTATATTATTTAATACCTAAATGTTGATTAAAATTTATTCTAATTTTATTTTTTTAAAAAAAAAGAAGAATAAAAACTGATAATTGAATCATTATTAATAGTATATTTGAAAAATACAACAAATTTCCTAAAAATATTTTATTAACTATATCTTAATTATCAATCTGACTTTCAATTCAGACTTCCAAATTCAGTTTGGAGTTACTTTTGAATATTGGGACAAACTTATCGTAATTGATAAGGTAGTAAATTCAATAGAAAAGTATAATATTAAATTTTAATAATGATTTCAACTTATAATTTTAATTAAAGCCTTGTTCCCACAATAAATAAATCTCCAAAAATAGGAATCCTAATTATTTATTAAATTTAATTAATTTCATTAACAATTAAATTAATTAGTTTAATTTAATAATAAATTTCTTCAAGTTTTAACTTTTTTTTCTGTTTTACTTTCGGTTTTTTAACATGATATCCTATTTTTAATTATTTATGACATAAATAAATGTTTTTTTCTCGTGGATTATTTTGAATAACATGAACGTGTTGTATCATGTATTCTAGTCTCAGGCATTTATTGTATCAAGAGGATATAAATAAATATCAACAAGATATTTACAACCTTGTACTATCTCTTAAGTATTTTATTTGCATTCATCTTTATGATATAATTAACCTAATATCATATATATTACTGTTGTTGGTGGCAACTATTCTTACCCGTCATTTTACAGACACTGATAAATTGAGGAGTCTGCCATAAAAAATTAATACATTCATGCCCCAAATGAAATGAATTTTTGAAAAATAAAAATTCTAAATTCAAAACATATTCAGTTTATTGCAAAATATAAAACGTTTCCTTGTCATTATTTTTATTATTAAAAAAATAAATCTTCTACCTGACTTCTTACTATATTAATTTTTCAATAAAAATTTTCATAAGTAGATATGCTGACTTATGATAGAAAACTCTTAAATTTAAGTTATGAGTGGATGGAGGAATTACCAATATGAATATCAGATTAATTTAACTCAATGCACTTTTTTTCCTATTTTAGAGTGGAAAACTCAGTTTTTAACTTATTAAAACTATCGCAATTTATGATTTTAAAAAATTAAACATAACGCTATGTAGAAAGGAATAATTAAAATATAATTCCAATCAGAAATCAACATTTTCCGCAAAATGTCATATTGTACCTTCATATACAATGTTTTTTAGTGTTATAATAAACTTCTGTACGCCTCTAAACAATCAATATATTTATATTTTTAAAGTTAAAGTTATAATAACAATAAAAGCTTAGGGAACCTGACGGTTCGACGCCGACACTACGAAGCGTTCTCTACATAGCATTGTCCAACTCTACTAAATCAGTCTTAACGCAATCCTCCCATCTACGTTTCAAAAGTGATGAAAAAAAAAATTGTGTCACAAATTACTTGTAATTATAATCTAAATGTTAAATAATATGCATATGTATTGTTTATCATTTAGATGTATGTATTTTCTTACAGTAAATTATATAATATATCTAACTATTATTACAATTATTCTGTTAAACTGTTTTAATAATGCATAGTTGCAAAAAACTAACTAAACAAATTTTATCTATAATACGACAATAAACTTTTTGAACTACATTATGGAGCGTTAAGGTGACTTTAATGTGAGAGTCTCTTTAGTACGACGTTTGTAGGTTTAACGTGTCCCTAAATAAATAACATTATTTTTAATAATTTATTTTTATTTACAAAAGAGGAAGTAAACGATTACTGGGATCAAGAATATATCAACATAGTAATGATAAAGATCCGAATAAAATAGCATTGATGATATATCTATCCAGAAATAAACACACTTTTAATTTTAAAACTATTATGGTATTACATAAAGAAAATAATTTAAAGAAAAATGCTATAAGCTATTTATATATTGGAAAATATTAATTATACTGTTAATTTCAAATCAAATAGAAGGAATTTGAACCAGCATTATGATGGAATTTTTAGCAAAATTGATTTTTAATCAAAACGTTTATGTAATATATTATAAAAAAAAAATTATTGTTTATCATTGCTGGAGCTATAAATATAAAAATCTAATAACATTTCTCATTGAAAGATGAAAGAAATAATACTTCCAATCCGCAAAGAAGGCGGTAAAGCAGAAAGAAAAAGAAAACAGAAGAAAAGATATAAAGACAATGATTGAGTAGGAATTATTCATTAGAAAGGACAGGGCGATAGACCCCGAGACTGCGGCGTCAGGAGTGGACCATAACACTCTCCAATCCCCGTCTTCGTTCCAGCAACTTTTTGTTCTTCTGTCCTATCTTCATTTTGGTCGTCGACTGGCGCTATCGGTGAATATGTGAATATCTAAGTCATTTACTAGCACGCGTCTCTTTCTCCTTAAGTCCATAAAATCTGAATAATCACAACTGCTGTAGTCACTATAATCATAGATAACAGATAAATTACAAGTGTTTGAAAAGGTTAAAAAAAAATTTCTTTCGGATCTCCATATCTTTAAAATCACCCACAACACTAGAAAAGTTAATAGAACATCATTAAAAGTAGAGTAAAATATTTTATTTTACGTTCAATAATTCCTGATATACAGTTTTTTAAAAAGCAACATTTCATTAAAAATCAGTAATTTTTTAATTAATTTTGGCAAAATTATATCTCAGGAATCATAAGACGTATAGATGTTTTATATAACTCAAATTAAAGCCAGCTGAATGTACTATAAAATAGTTTATAACGTTAATCTTCGTTTGAGTAGTAGTTTTATGATATTTGACAAAATAAATTCACATAATGTTGATTTGTAGTTGTTAAAATAAAAGTTTTGATTTATGAAAAAGTGTACCTCAGGAACCATTAGTCATAAGGATGTCATTACTCGAATTAAAGCTAGTTTAGCGTACGATAAAGTTATTTATGACATGTTTTCGTGATATTTGCTAAAATAAATTTGGTTTTAGTGGTTCTAACACAATTTCATATCGTAAAAACTATGAAGATAAGTACCATAAACTACTTATAGTACGTTAAACTAGTTTTATTTTGAGTTTTGGCATATATCTGTACGTCTAATATATCTAAAGAAATTTATCTCAGGAATCATAAGACGTACAGATATATGCCAAAACTAAAAATAAAGCTAGTTTAACGTACTATAAAGTAGTTTATGATACTTATCTTCATAGAAGTAGTTTTTTGCGATATGAATTTTGCTTATGAAATTGTGTTAGAACAATTAAAATCAAATTTATTTTAGCAAATACCACGAAATAATGTAAACAACTTTATTGTACTGTACACTGCTTTAATTCGAGTACTGGCAGACATCTCTATGACTAATGGTTCCTTGTTCATAAATCAAAATTTTATTTGAACAACTAGAAATCAACATTTTGTGAATTTATTTTGTCAAATATCATAATAACTACTATTCCTACGAAGATAAAAGTTATAAACTATTTCATGGTACATTCAACTAGCTTTAATTTGAGTGCTAATAAACATACATACGTCTAGTTATTCCTGAGATATAGTTTGGCCAATATTAATTAAAAAATTACTGATTTTGTTTGTTTGAATATGATATAACCCTCTCACATCTTTGAGACTGGTTTAATTGTTTAAATAAAATAATTTGTATACACTTTTTAATATTTCTTTAAATGGCCATCCGTCCATTCTCAAGGAGCCAATCTTAAGTATAAATTCACATGTCACATCCAACAATTTAAAAACTTTTTGCAGGTTAGTCTGCCCAGGTCAATAAATTTAGTCAAATCAACCTTTTTGTCACTTATCATCTCTTATCACACATTATTTTTGAAAAAAATATTCTAGGGGTAAATTTATATTTAAGATTGGCCTTGAGGACAGCCAAGTTGGCCGAAACCTTTTAATTTTAAAGTAATAATAAAGAGTGTTTAAGAGTTAAGTCTAAATATAAACACAATTTTTTTATGTAAATAATAAATTAAAATATTTTTATAAATTTTATCATCATCATTAAATATTTGGAAACTATATTTTTTAAAATGTTTGTATTGGGCTAAAATGATCCAAGGATAGAAAATACCATCACGTTGTAAGACTTCATAAATAAATAAATCATAAATAAAGAAATTCAGGTGTATTGGGTCTTGGACTTCAAAACAAATTTGAATCACTACAAACACCAACTACGTGAATCATTTGCAAATATAATCTTCCATTTTGCCAATCTCCGATTTGACATTGAGCAACATTGTTTATCACTACTCGATTTTAGTGACACTTGCCATGACGGGTGTGACTGATTTGGTAATTTTATGCAGCCACATGCTTGTTTGTTTCCATTTGCTACTATTATTTTAGACTTTTGACCAATTAGTACGTGGAACAATAAATGATTATTTTTTAATGGCGCCATCATAAAGCAGTTAATGGTTACGTATTATGATAGTGCATTTTTAGCTGATATTGAGATAATATATTTTTATTTTTATCAGTTGAGGTAATTTAAAATGATAAATCGATACATTTATATATTGTTGGCCTGAGAGGAAGATTCTTAAGGTATGACGTCATTAGTAAGTGAAATGTTAAGAGGTTTATTAATCGTTAAATGAAATTTATATGCTTTTGACCTAATTTGTATGTATATGTTAGCGTTGGCTGTGGCTATACAATTAAAATAACCGCAGGATAAAGAACACAAGATAATCATAATTTCTAATAATCCATCATAATAGCAAAAGAAAAAACAAATAATAATTTTTGAATGATTAGTGCAAAATATAATTAATTTTCATAATAAAAGTAAATATATGGAAGGATAATGTGTAGTGTGACAATAACGAAGTAATAGGAAAAAAGTACCAAAGAGAATTTAGGATTATTCTGTGCACGTCGATTCCAGAGAGAGAGAAATACTTTATTTATCTATGCTGCCTAAATACATCTGGTTGCTATCTCACACAGCATACTTATCAATCCGTAATCCGACATATATAAATTACACATACATGGTATAATCAGAAAAAAAATTTCTTTTCACCTACAGTTTCCTTTTACAATCAATTTCGGTCTGTACAACAAATACAAATGTTTCAATTCATTCCTATTTTTCTTTCTCATTTCTGCTCCTCCAATTTCACCATTTCACAATTTTTTAATTCACCCGATCAACAAATTCGCTCTCCGGAATTCACTCTCCTAGGTCCTCTTCAGTGACCCGCTAAACAAATTAATATTAGACGGCAATGTCAGATCAGACCATCATTCATAGTCACAGCAGTAGATCAGTTTACCAAGAACAAACAAATAGATACATTTTACGAGAATAAGACTAACACATAGATTAAAAGGAAAATATAATAAAAAACCGGTTACAGGAAACACTTAAATGGATAAATGAGTTTAAAAACACTTACTAGACAAACAGTCTAAACTTGCAATCCATTACAAAAGACTGATGTGCATGGCTATACTAAGGCCTATCTGGACGTACGGAGTTGAGCTTTGGGGCTCCTTTAAATCCTCAAATTTCTCTCGCATCTTTAGAATCCATAATCCTTCCTAAAATTTGCAATGCTCCTTACTCCTACCAATAAAATCACCCATAAAGACCTCAATATCCCAGATTTGGCCCGTAGTAGATATACTTCCTTCCATTCTAAAATCCTTTCCACCTCGAACCCATTAGTTCTTAATCTGAATTGATACATATGAATGTTCCATATGTAACCGATCTAGTCCTAACGGGAAATCAATCCTTCCATGATAAACTTTCTAATCACCCAAACCTTTTCTGAGTTTGCTTCCTCTTTCATTCCTGTCAATTCTTTAAGGTGCCTGAAAAGAATTTTATTGTAATCTAACATCATCTTTAATATATGTAATTTTATGTAAATACAGTTATAAATTTCTGTGAATAAATGAAATTAAAAAAAAAGAGTTATTCTCTAATACCTTAAATGATATACTCCTATTCAGTTCTACTATTTTGTTCTAAATGAGAAGGATATTAATGATAAGATTAATATTAACAAGTATTTTAATTTAATTATATTTTTAATAAACTTAAATTATAAGAAACATGACGATGTAAAACCTTGTAAGTAATTAGGGGAGGATTTCAAACTAATTAATTTATTGGTTCATGTCATTTTAAAAATAATTATCTAATTTATTGTTTTTAATAAAAATACTATCAATCAAGAGTTCTTAGTATCATTGATTTTTCAATATTGTTACTTTCAAATATCTATGGAGTATATAGTGAGGGGAAGTATTGAAGCGATCGTGGAAAATTTAGAATTTGAATTTTCGACGAAAAAATACGTTTTGAGGTCCCCTGAGTCTATATAAGTAAATCTCGTAATGGTCTATTTGTGGACAGTCTAGCTCAGACCCTCAGAAATATTTTTTTGGGGCTCTCATAGGACTTGCCAAAATTCCAGATTTTCAAAAATATCATTGAAAAGTTCAATATGCCGTATTGTTAACAATAATCTGATATCAATAACTGTTTTTTTATTTGTTGTGAAGATAATCCCAAACCCTAAACCGTTTAATTTTGTTCATAACTTTTTTTCTACAGGAGTATTCGGGGATTTCAATAGCTTTAAACCATGTGAACATTTTGGAAAAAAACAGCATATTCAAATCAGTACAGCATTTAAATAGTTTAAATAGTAGACAGAGATTCGAACCATTCCCTCCAATTGTCATACATACAAACAATGTCAATAATTTAAAATTTCATTCCTCGGATGTTTAAATGGTAGAACTCGTAAAATCCCAAAGTGCAGCCATTTCTCAACTGAAGAAACCAAAAGACACGATAGAATTGTTACCACCTACACATTTTACTGAAAAAAAAAAAAACCCTGACATGGGATTTTTTAAAAAAAATTTTCTGGTTCCCCAAAATTCCAGATTTTCAAAAATATGTTTGAAAAGATCAATATACCGTATAATTGATAATAGTTCGATTTCAATATTTTTTTTTTTATATGTTGTGAATTTAATCACCAACCCAAAAACATTTGCTGCTAAACCTGAAAAGGAAAATTTTAGCTATGCATTTTTCTACCGGACAATTCAGGTATTTCAGTAACTTTAAACCTTGCCAATACGACAGGGAACATTTTGGAACAAACAGCATGTTCATATCAGTCCAGTAATTATAAATTTTAAAGTGAACAGAGATTCGAACCATTCCCTTTTATATATAGATCTAGTAAGCTATGACCATAAAATTTTAAACATTTCTTTTTTTTTTTTTACTAAATAAATCAAAAAACGATACGGAATAATTGTGGGACAATTTTTAACGAACTGACATGAACCTGTAATAAATTTCCATCTAGCTTATGCTAAAGATGCTGCCATATATCTTTCAAATTTCATTATGGGCCTTGCTTTAGATACCCCAAGCTTCGAGGCATAAGACATTACTCAAAACGGGCGCCTACATTCTAGGGTGACTATATTTTCTTTCTTTATTTATTTATTTTTTTTTTAAAGCATAGCATAAAGTTATCTTTCACAAAAGTGTTGTACTTTTAATTGTTAGAGAATACAATATTTTAAGAAGTATAGAAAATCTATCAGTAATATTGATAATCACGATTAATAAATACCAATTTACATTTTATCCTCTTAAATTATTTATCATAGATTATATAGGATATATTTTTTAATATTTTATTATTTCGGACATTCTTGATATTACGGTTTTTGTAAACCAGACCAAGTATTTCTTAAATTATTAAAAAAAAAAGTTGTAATCATTTTATAAAATGATTATAGTCCGGGTGTAGTCAAAAAGTAAATAAAATAGTATAAAAAATATTTATTTTGAGCAAACGTTTCGCCCCAATTTTAGTGCTTCATCAGGGATAAAAAAGATACAAACGACTAAAAATATGTTAACAGTATAAGAGACTAAGATAACAAAATAAAAAGTAAACTGAGTTGGGAAATAAAAATATTATGTGAAAAATCATATTAAAATGAATAAAGTAAATTAATGAAAATATAAATAAGTATTAATAAATATAAATGCATTAAAATGTTACACATAAAATAAACAGAAGTAATAACATATAGAAATCAGATATAAGAGAAATGTAATTCAAATGAAATACACACTAAAAGAATATAAATTAGCTATTTGGTGCCTATTATGAAATAAAAAGTAAACTACGGTAGGGCTAAAAAAATATGTAAAATTATGTGAAAAATTGTTCAATAAACAAAGTAAATAAAATAAAAATAAGATGTATTGCGATAAGTATAAATGAGATATAGTAAAGTATTAGACATAAAATGAATAGGAGAAGTAATATCAAAGAGAAAAACAGATATAAGAGAAGCATTAAATAAATAAAGTACACCTTAAAAGAATATAAATTACCTATTTGTGGTTTATTACAATATTAATTCTTGCATATACAAAAATCAAAACTACCGTACCTTCTTGATACCACTATATCAAATTTGACTTGACTATTGGGTAGTGTTGGGGGCGGGATGGCAAAGAGGTAAGGCGCTACTGACTTCAAGGATCTGAGTTCGAATCCGGCCGTGGCAGATAATTATTTATTCTGTTACTGTAGCCGTGAGTCAACACTGTGGGTTCTGGAACCCTCCTGGGGTCCACCCAGCCTCTTAAATTGGGTGAAAATCTGGCGGTCGAGCATGATTTTGACCTAATCACCTCCTTGCACAACCGTTGTTCAAAGTACTGATCCCCCTGACACTTCATGGGTAGTAGCGGTTCATATTATTATTATTTATTAGGTGGTATTAAACATTACCTTTTCACTATAGTTACACGTAAAAGTTATGTTGTATATCTATTGATAGTATCTCTTCAGATGCTTCTAGCTTACTAATAAACATAAAAACTAACCAATTACAATGTTTACAAACACGTTCCATGATGGCAGGACGAACAACACACACGATTTACGAGTGGATATAATGATGGAATCTTCTCCTGAAAGTAAACCAAGCTGCTCTATGTCATTGTATACTGACGCGTTGTATACCCGGACAGGACGGTAGCCTGTAGGAAGCAACAGGGTGCCCTGGGTTTTTTTTACCCCCAAACCACTTCCCCTGCACCCGTAGATAGCACCGCAAGGATAGTGTAAAAAGGTACGAGATAGTGGTCTCTCCAAGGTGACAGTCGTAATAGGTTACCCTCTTTCTCATCACAGGAATATATAACGGAAATAATTACATCTTGTATCTTATAAAAATATACAATGGTTAGGCATTAAAACATAGATAAATCATAGGCTTGTTTTAACTTCTTTTGATAATCATAAAACTGGTGGGCAGAAGAAAAACTATACTGCGTTTGCTTCTTCTAGGTTGATGACAGTCAAAAGTGTTCGGGTCATCTGTGGTTTAGGGAGTTAGGGAGGTGTAGGTCTTAACCTCGGAACTGCAGCGGTGCAGGTTCAAACCAGGTCTATAGGGTTGATTTTTATTTGTGTGGTTGTCCCACGAAATGAAAATTGATCCCACCATGGTTAGAATTAGTACACTGTATATAACCTTGCCGTTTGTTAAAAAAGAAGAAATATGTTGAATGGAACAAACCTAATATCATACACCTGGAAAATTAGTTGTCGGTTGAGGACATCGGAGGGATTCAATGTATGCATTTTGATGGATGGTTAAGAATTACATCCTAATCCGAGTTCGGTCACTAACTTGTTTCGCGTACTTCTACCACCAAAACTACTTCATCATTCGATTCAACACGACAAAGTATATAGAGTATGGCCATTAAAATCAATAAAGGGATAAATCGGAGAATGATCCATATCCAGAGAATTGAGCGATTGATCCCACCGTATGGAGGTTAGAAAGGAACTCATAGTAGTAAAAAGCCATTTATTGATAACAGAAGTTTCGACTCAGTGCATGTCTTTATCAGTTAAATCTTCATGAAGCTTAAATCTGTACGACGGTTAGTTAGAAATAAGATCACAATTCACAGTACAATTAATTGCTTTTTATGATTCATTTTGGGGTCCCCAGGGACGCTTCCTTCACCCGATTTTATGAAGAATTGGAGTGACTTTATCCCTCCTTTTGTCGTAAATATTTTCTTGATTCCTTCCTCTGCCACGTTATCCAATCCCGCCGTTCATCGTACATCTTTGATATACTTCAATGTAAATCCTCAGTGCATTCTCGCAATACCCGCTCACGGCCTTCAGACTTATATGTAACTGCCCATCGAATCGCAGCCTTTGCTAGATCTTTCTTCATCCCTGTGGAATTCTATTTCCTCCTCTATTGGTAGTTCTAATACCCTTCCAACCTTCAAATCCCGTATCTTCGACCACCTTCTGTCCATCCAATGCCGGAAGAATAACAATTGAAAGTTTCAAACAAGAAAATATATAAATCTATTTCCTGTACTTAATGTTTCAGATTTTTGTCTATTCTTGTAAATTTGCATATTTGCAGAAATTGTACCTTTCCAATTATTATTTTTTGTTTAATTATATTTGATTTCTATGTTTTTTTCTATTACTTATTATGAGAAGTGTTTGTCATCTTATGTTTTATCATATGACATATAGTTTTACTTTATTTATTCATTTCTTATTTTATATATTCTGTTAATTATGGTTGTTCATTTTTAACTTTTTAAATTCATTATTTTATTATATTTTATGACGTTTTATAATTTCATTTATATTTTGTATTTCACTCTAAGGATCTAAAGCCAAATTTTGACGCCTGTATATTACTCTAAAGGGATCAATCCCAGAATAAATAAAGAATATTATTATTATTAGTATTAAAAGAGCCTGGGGGAAAAAAAATCAGTTATTTCACCCTAATTTTTTATTACTTTAACGAAAAAGACGTATAATTACTTATAAAACGTGATGAGCCTGTCAAGTATAGTTAGATGGAATAGAAAATGACGATGAAGTTTAAAAAAATTCGGAGATAAAATTTTTTTTTTTCATTTCGAGCTCCATATCTTTGTAACTACCCATAGCACTAGAAAACATGATTGAACATCATTTAAAGTAAAGCAAATTTGCTAAAATATGCGCGATAGTAGATCTGTTTACGTTAAATATGTCCTGAGATACAGTTTTTTTAAAAAGCAACATTTCATAAAATATACTCTGAAAAATCAGTGTGAATTTATCTTTATCTCAAGAATCATGAGACGTACATATGTCTATTAGCACTCATATTTAAGATAATTTATCGTGCTATAAAGTAGTTTATTACATTTATATTCGTAGGAACAGTAGTTTCCATGATGTTTGCCAAAATAAATTAACATGATGACGATTTCTAATTTCTGACAAAACTTTTGCTTTATAAAAAAATATGTCTCGTAACCAACGAAATAACTCCGAGCTTAGCCCTAGTGTATCTGATTCATGCTCTAGAGAGATTTGAGTCTCTTTCGGATTTTGCGGTACTGTGTCAGTCATTAATGTTTGTACCAGTAGGTTTGAGTGTTAAATGAGTACCAGAACCCATAACGAAAATTCGGCCAAGTGACACGGTCGTAAATCACCTACTCCGGTTGTTTCTTGGCTCCAATAACTGGTCTCTTGAAGTCCATCTGCAACCACACAGGTGCTTGACGGCCATACCCTTGACTGAATTATCATGTCTTGGTACACATTTGGTGGATACCTTAATGCTAATTTGTTTTATTTACTTTTTCATTGGCATGATTCGAAAATAATTTCGTTTAGAGTTTAGTGAAGATTTGTATTTCCAGGATAAGTCAAACATTAAAAACAGAACATTGTTTTCCTAAAAGCAATCGTTTCAAACTAAACATACATCCTATAAATAGGGCTAAAATATATCAGAGACCAGAGATGGGCAAAAACTAGCTATTAGTTTTGTAGTTGCCCAACTCTGTCAGAGACTAGAAGGCCCGGCAGTGCTTCGGTATTTCTGCATTTGAGGATGTATATACATTAATTGAATACTATTGAAACTTATCCATTAATATATAGACGAAGTGATAAGACGTAACTATACTAACATAAATAGTAACACCTAACTTCTAGTCCAAACTAAAATACTCGTCCAGTTTAGTTGATTTTTTCTTATTCCTTTAAACAATTTGATTATTTATGATATTGTCTTATACATACTACATAAAAGAAGAATAAGTTTTATATAATAACCCTCATCGTGCTTCAATATTAGTGCTGTATTGAAATAAATTCAGACTGACATATCTATCAAAGTGTGGTCAAAGATTTTTTAGGAGTGAAGCAAACTTGATACTCGTTTTTAGCACCTTAAGAAAACCTTGAATACGAATTTCCGAAAAAATAAAATTTTTTGGTTGATATTTTCGCCTTCTTTTCATTGGGCCTTTTTTTTTTTTTTTTTATTTCTTTTGAAAAATCAATAAAATATAATTAATTTCAACGAATCTACACCACACTTGGCAGTGGTTTATGGCTCTATCAACTGCACCAAACGGGAGATTTATAATAAAATGATTGGAAAGTTTTTCTTTATTTGAAACTAATATTTCAAATTTAATATTCTTATTGCAATATTATAAGGGCATTAAATATAAATTTTGAAATTGGATAAAATGCAGAGAAGTCGTGAACTAGTTAACTGTTACTATTTCTAGGAAGAACCATTTTTAGACATATACATGCATGTTTAGAAAAACGCTTATGTGCATACGTAAGTGAAAGTAATGGATCGAATTTGATAATTTTTAACCAATAGATACTAACCTGCACAATCTCTGATATTATCAAAATTAGATAATGGTTGTAAGTATTATACCCATCACATGGATTTGAATATGGACAGATATACATGAAACTAAATTTATTCCTTGATGTCTGAATTGTAAAATGCTCAATCAATTCTAAGAATTTTTTTTCAGTTCCTTATTCAATATAAAGCTTTCTTACCTTCAGTACTGAGTAATTAATAGTAGTATCATAAAAATAAAAATATATAAACAAGATTGACAATACAAGTTAAGAACAAATAGTCAGTCTGAGTTGTGGTAAAGGAAAGCAAAAAATATTTAGTTATATCCAACAATTTATTAGTCAACCCTCCAGGCCGGATCGTACCAGTGCCGCTGCAATTCTCAGGTTGCAAAGACCTACGCCTCTACTCCCTGAGCTTACAGACAGCACTATATTATTACTGTATGTAGTAGTTATATTATCATGCTAGTTAATATACCTTTGTGGTATTCTTCTTTAGCTTCCTTATTATTTTTAGTTTTTGTTAGTTCATGACCTCTCTGTGAACTATTAACTGTTTATTAATATGAAAATGGTCACCGGAATAAAAAAAAAATCTTTCAAATAATAAGGTGAAAAAATTCTTATTTTAAATAAAAACCATTTTGTTAAGATACTTTACTGAAATCCTCATGTTTTTTGAAATTTTCAGACAAAGAGACCAATCGATGCCGTATATTTTAATAATGTATATTTTTGAGCTATGTCCTAAAAACGCTTAATTTTATTAATAACTAAAAATCGAGTCAGCCTATAATATTCCCGCAAAAATCCTGAACATATAGCAAAAAACCCTATGACTATTGGATGAACGGAATGGCAGTACATTAAGTATGAACAAGCAAATATTGAGTCTTAAATATTAGATATGAAGAGTAAAAAAAATAATAAATAAAATAAACTAAGATTACTTGACTGAAAATAAATAAATTTCATTGTATTCAAAAAGTTTCATCTCCTTGACTGGAGAACGTTACAAAGCCTTCCTCCAGAGCCAGGCGACTGGAGCCTTGTAGTAGCAGCGGGAGAAGGCAAGTGTAGCGACTGTTCCCATTCCAAAGCGGCCATTGCGGCTCTGGAGGGGGCATTCATGGCAGCGTCGGTCCAGCTTGTCGGCACGTGTCTGGACCAGTTGGAGAAGAGTTTGAGTCCTTTATATATTACGTTTATAGTGACGTGAGATGTGTGTAGGAACATTAACATAAGACAAAAGTTTATTTATTGGAAGATTATTAGTTGACGATTATTGTAGGAAGAATGTCCGGATACTAGTCAAGAAAAGAATAAAAAAAGCTGTTTATTAGTAACCGAAGTTTCGCTCTACTTTCCAGAGCTTCACCTGGGCTGTGTCCTGGACGAAAAGTTATTTGACTTTTAGAAATGCTAGTTTTTAATAAATAATTCATCTGGTATTTTTACATTTCAAGACTGCCACTCAGACCATATCCCTTGAATGATTTTACTTTAGTTAGGTTTTAAAGGATTCCTAAAGAAAAGCAGTACTAAGTCAATCATTTAGGTGTAAATGCTTATTCAAGTTGAATCCTCAGAACTGAAATATTATTATTGAACCGTTCCTTTTCTTATGTGTGTAATGCATAGTATAGCAATCATAAGAAATACTACTAGAGTCCAAAACGACTCGGAAAATGGTCAGTGTATTTATGAGCAAACAATTTACGAAATCAAAATTACATATTTCAGGTAGGCTTGGTATATTACAAAAAAACTATATCTAAAATCTATTACCGGAATTACCACTTCATATTATTGATTTTACACTTTTGACGATCTTCTCAAAAATGACTTCAATGATTTTTATTAAACTAGATACCTGATGGTTTATTTGAATTCATTAACCATCTTTCATTGTTAGAAGAAATTAAAAAAATGGATAAAAAATGAACTATGAAAGAATTTGATGGTTAACTACAAATGTAATATTTTTACAAGCTATCAATTTCAGAAAAAAGAGGAGTGTATTAATATAGATGTATAATATACGCTTTGAAAGTAAATGGTTTTAGAAAAACTAAAAGAGGATAATTTAGAGTTACCAAAAACGTATAAATAAAAGGTCTGTTCTGATAGTAACTTAGTGTCACACTGGCAGCGCATGCGCAGTTCAATTTTTTACGTCTCATAATTGTTTTCATGTTACCATAGTTAATAAATATTAGTGTAATATTAAAATTCCCTGTATTAAATAGGTGTTGACAGTCATTTTCAATAAAAATTTTAATTCGGTGCAGTCGATGCTGCAATAATAATTTTTAAATAACTTTCCAAAAGTGAATATTTTGACTTTTGATATGGAACTTCTTAATTAAACTTCAATTTGCAAATTGAAAGATTTGAGATTAGGCCAAAAATTATAGTACTAATTATTTTCTTTCTTATATAAATTATTAGACACCATCCTTTAATAATATTCCTCTTATTCTTTTCTAACTTGGATCCGCTACCTTGGACTACATTTTGGACAAACGACTAACTTTGAATCCTCACACAAGACTGAAAAGACAGGAAACTACACTTCGATTCCGACTATTACAGCACTTCCTAGACAAACGGTCTAAACTTCTAATCCATTACTGAAGCCCTATCTGGACATATAGAATTTAGCTTCCAGGCTCACTAAATTAGTATTCCTCTCATATCCAATCTTTACAATCCAAAATCCTTCGTAAAATCCTCAATGTTCCTTATTATGTCACAAATAAAATCATCCATAAAGACCTTAATGTTCCAAATTTAGCCCGAATCAGATGTCAATCCTTCACTCCCTAACCATCTAATCTACTAGTTTCTAACCTTGCTTCCTTTTCCATTCCTAACAATTCTGCGAGGCGCCTGAAAAGAAGATGGCCTCCAGCCTTGAGTGCTACCCATGGGTAGTTTCTTTACATGTCTGTATCTTACCATTGTAATTCAACATTACATTTACTAGTTGTATTTTTATGTAAATACAGTTGTGAATTTCAGTACATAATTTTTTAAAAATATATATTTGATAGACCTCTCACAACTAAGATTAAAATTAATTGTCATATTCTAAACCTTCAATATAAAGTAAAAATGTTTATTTTTTTGTGATTATTAAAAAAAAAAAATAAAGAAGTCAGGAAAGGGTATTTTATTCCCGAAAAAAGAAAAAAATATAATTATAAGTTACTGACATACATGGAATTTAAAGTGAAAATTTGAAATTTATAATTAAATACTCTTAGTACACACTCGTTCTATAGATCTTTCGCCTGTGCCTGATGGGCGCGGAACGTTTGATCTGCGGTGCGGTATCACAAGTGCTTTTGCGCAACGCTTGCTTCTTCGTCAACAAACACTTGCCGGAACACCTGCTGTCTGGGTCTCGGTTATATTCCGTTCCGCCATAATTTTTATTTATTTATTTTTTTGTTATATATCTTTCGGCATTACTTTGACGCCGTATTGTAAGCGACGAACGTCCTATTGTTCGTGTTTTATCAGCGTTTTGGTGCATTGTATATAGGGCAAATAATAGCTTTTTAGCGCGCCTCATATTGTCCTAAATCTTTAGAATATAGAAGTTGGCATGACGAAATGAGGTAGTGAGGTGCGAGTTAAAAAGAATCAAAATTAATAATATTAAATTCTTTCTTTATTCTAGAACATGTCCCTTTAAAATAATAATACAAAATTATTTGATGTGCTTTTTGTCTTTTAGTTACAAATAAAAGAACAAAATAATTATTACATAATAAAAAATGATAAATCATCAGAAACATCTTTAAAGAGACAAAATTAACTTATGATATTAGAGACTAAAAAAAAATGTAGATACATGCGGAGTAATACTAATTAAAAGTTTAAATATCTACAGAAATAGTAAAGTATTTTTTATAAAATATATAAATAATCCTTATTTAGCTATCAACTAGAACAGCCCGGATGAAGCTCTACAAAATGGGACGAAACGACAGAAAATAAATAGTTGTTACCTATTTTTGTTTTGTTTTTATCACAACCCTGACAATCTTCTTCATATTTTTATTAAGTTTGAATGTAAATAAGAAACGTCTATTTTAATTCTCTTGAAATTGGATGGATAGGAAATGATGAATGAGCGGGCATCTAATGCAATAAAATAGATTGGTTTCATCTATTCTCACTACCTCCCCCTCCACCCAAGATCAATCCATATACATCAATGGGGCTTAGAAATAAAATTTGAAAACTTTTTCATCGAACAGATCCGTTACTTAGGACTACATCTGAACAAACGACTGACATAGAATCCTCATACAAGACTAAAAAGACAAGAAACTGCTCGTCGATTCCGACTATTACAACATTTACTACACAAACGGTTTAAATTTCCAATCCATTACAAAAGACTGATCTACATAACTATTATAAGGCCTATCTGGACATACGGAGTTGAGGTTTGGGGCTCCACTAAACCATCAAATTCCTCCCAAATCCAATCCTAACAGTCCAAAATCCTTCGTAAAATCCTTAATGCTCTTTTGTCACAAATCAAGTCATCCATCAGGACCTCAATGTTTCATATTTTGCCGATTTGGCCAGAACCAGATACCATTCCTTCCATGATAAACTTCTCAACCATCCAAATCCACTTGTTTCTAACCTGGCTTCTCCTTCCATCCACCTAAGCGTCTGAAAAGAAGGTGGCCTTGAGATCTTCTCCTCTAGAAATGTTATTGGAGTTCTATCAGTGGATAGATTCTCCACATGTTTGTATCATGTCACTATGTCACCTACAGCAAATTTACTTGTTGTATATATGTGTATACAGTTGTAAATAGCAATAAATAAATTATTAAAAAAAAAAAATAATATATCTACATAAAACAGTTCAGTGATTTGACCAAACCAATAACTTTAGAGAAATCATTCCAGGGGCATTTTAATATACTCCCTGAATTGATTATCTACCTAGAGGATTTGATCAAATCTCCATTTTTCATCTTTCATCTCCACATTTGAGTCTGGAGATCAAGAATGAGTATTGCGGAAATGAACAAAAGATTTGAATTTAGTAAGGCAAAATATGTATGATGGGCAGCTGGATTGTATAACTCGGTAGAAGAGTTACACAGGTAGAAAAGATAAAGCCATTTAAACTTCACCCCTCCACAAAAAAAAAAAAAAAAAAAAAAAAAAAAATGAGAAATTCCAAATAATTGTGAAAACCATAAAAGTAGGACGTTTCTGTCCTATCATACAACTCGTTTCATTATTGTTTGGAATTTTTAGGATTCGAAATTTTAGGATATGCCAAGTGGTATTTACCTACGGCCTTAAGATAGCATTCCCACTAAAATCACAGTGGTCGACTTGGATCTTGGAAAGTCCTTGGTAGTCTCTGCCATTAAATCTTTAATGTCGGGACTAGAAATCTCATTTCTTTCAAAGGTCAAATGCCTACTGGGAACGCCCGCACTCGACTGGATGAAGATATTTTTACCAATGAAAATGAAACAAGATGACGTTTGGTTTTAATAATCTTCGCCAAGAAAATGGAAGTTAATACTTTTCATTAAAAAAATGGAAACCCATTGTTTTTACCTGAAGCTTGGGCACATAATGGAATGTATGGATTAGATGCCACATTCCAATCCTCAAAATTGTGCATTAAATTTTGTCAACATAAACAAATAAATTAAATCTGTACCGAATGATTCCCGAACCCACAGGGTTAACTCATAGCTACAGTGAAAAAGAAAATATTTATCTGCCACAGTTAGATTAGAACCTGGGCATTTGGAGTTTGAAGTTTGAAATAGTCTAACAGCTTAAATGCGAAATAGTCAAAACGTAAAAGTAATTTTTATTTTGTTTATTTGAAGTATATAACCAATAATAATTGTTGATAATAATCAATAAAATTGGTAAATACAAAATATTAAATATATGTATAAATAACTAAAGAAGAAAAATAGACAGGTTCGATATCGGCCAGTCTCTCCCGATTGTATTCGTAAGCTTATGTTTACGACTTCGTTATGTTTTGTTATACTGTTATATACTTGGCATAATAAGCAGTTAATATTATTTATTTCTGTACTTGGAACTCAAACTATGTATTTTTATAGCAACACAAAAATAAAAATCTTTTGTACAAAATTTTCTATCCTTTCTCGTCTTAAATTATTGTTTTTCGAAAAAAAACTTAAGCTAGAGCCCTCCAACCTACTCAAAACAAGGGGACACAAGTCGGATAGCAGCTAAAAGTTCGAAACGTCTGAACAAAAAATAAATTTTTATTATTTGCGTATCCCTGCTGACTGCACCCGACAATCTTCTTCACACATAATAACACTAACTGAATGACTTATTCCAAAAAATAGCGTAAGGGAAACTTAATTAGTATTATTTTTATCTCTTGAGTAAAAAACAAAATAAAACAATTTCCACTTGAAATTATGGACAATTAGCCCGTCTCGAAAATTGCTTCTGTTGAAAGGGGCGATTAATTGTGTATTATTATTTTTCGCTTATGATTTGTGCCTAATCAGCAGAGCTCTCACAATCATCAACTTTCCTGGAACCGACTTAAAAAAAAAATTATCCTCTTAGAAGTTTGAAAAATCGTCAGGAGTCGAGAGGTAGCCGGTAATTAGGTAAGGACTTTTAGAGTGATAGAGACGAAAATGGAAAAAAATAAAGGAGAAGACCGAAGCCAGCTATTACGAGTCCATTCCTTAAATGACTCCACATAGCTCATCGGATAATCATCGGTTGGACGAGGAGTGGATAATGAGAAAAGGCATTTTAAAACCTGCCTCTCATTTGCCCTTTTGCCATCTCATATAGAATCCGATTGGTCTAGGCTCATCATGATCATTGGAAAGCTGTCAGGGATAAAGGAGTTGCTTCATCTTCTCGGGGGAACTTGAAGAACTGAATTCTCATATCTTAGCTATATTCATTATCGAAATAATTATTAGCAGTCGATTGTGTTAAGGTTGTCGTCTTAGCAACCTTGATGGTAGGTTAACTTTTATTTCGTGGTGGGTCCACAGAATGGAATATCGACCTCCTACTGTGGTTAAAATTGGGTGGTAATCTGTAGGATAAATCCTCCCCCTCCTTTGACTTATCCTTAGCTAAATGTTTATCGTTCATAGTTGCCCATGCTTAGCGGAGAAGGGGGTGACTTAAAGGAAAATAAAAAAAAATATAATCGCAAAAGGACAAAACAATAAAGAATAAATTACTCCTTAGGCCCCATGTTATCTTTCTCTTGGAAGTAACGAAAATCCCGAAGCATTATGCCTACAATATAGCTAAAATATACCACAATATAAACAATTATTGAATTATGACCACTGGCTAATACCTTTACATGTAGATAACAGAAAACCTAGGGGTGTTACCTGTAATATTCCGTGAACAACAACAAAAAAAAAAACATAAGTAAATTAACAAGTTGAAAGTAGAGAAAGAACAGCAGAACTATATGTACAAAAGTTTAATAATAATAAGAAATTAATGGAATATGGTCCGGGTGCGGTTAAAAAAACTCAAATAGTAGATAATTATACTATTTTATTGAGCCAAATCTACTGTTTGAGTTTTTTTTTTTACCGCATCCGGACCATATTCCATTCATCTATACACACGGTCAATCAATAATCTTCCAATAATAAGAAATATATATACAGAAAATGAAAAAGGAAAAAAAAGAATTCTTAACTTATAGAGTGACTTAATCTTAACTTAAATGCTTAAACTTAATAACTATATTTACATTATTATTCTCTTATCCAGGACATGCTGAAGAAACTTCACTGCACTATATCCCCACTTCTAGTGTTAATGACCGTCTATTGAAGTAGAACACCATAATTTTGAAAAACAAAACATATAAGATGACATTTCTCATATGGTTTTATTTCGGTTCAAACAGTAAAGACAGAGGTTTAAACTATTACCACTTCACATTGAACAATCGTAACGTGTTCCAAAATCAAACTGTCACCTTCACAAAACCAAAACCCACTCGTCTAAAACATATCGCTCGTGTTTTGTTTTCACCATGACAACCGTAACACCCCTTGTCTACGCAGATATCGCCAGTGTTTTTAATTTCACCATGGCAACCGTAACAACAGAAATAAAAGTCAAACCCCCGGCCCGGATTCGCCACTGCAGTTCAAAGGCTGCTAAGACCTGCGCCTCAACTGCCTCAGCTACAGACGGCCTTAAATTACTTAATCATAAGAGGGTGTGATCCTGGAGTCATCCAACCTATTCTAACGAGAGTTGTAGGGTCGAGATTTCATTAGGCCAGAATCGAACCGGCGCCGGTACAGTTAAGAGGTTACTAAGATGGTGGCTTAACTCACGACCCATACACAATTCATCAGTTATGAAATGCCAAAGTTATATTCAAGGTATATTTAAAGTTTTATCAATTTTATTTTTTAGCCCTCCCCTGTCCTTCTACATGTTTCATTGCGTCGTCTTCTTTGATGAATGTAGATGTCTCTATTTACATAGGTCTTTGGTGAATGTTGACCCCTGATTAGTTTGATTCTTTTTTTCTTGAATGCAATCATGCCTAAGCCAGATACAAACAAACCTCTGCTGTCTATCAAAACGAGAGAAACCCTTTTGCTAACAGGTTTCGGTGTTTGATTATTCAAGTTGTTTTTCAATTATCCCACCCCCGCTATAACAACTACTCTATTATTAGACTGGGAGGAGTGGGAGTAATAAGGAGACGAGTTGATTTAAATAGGAAGGCTCCGGGCGATGGGGGAATGTGAGCCGCCCGGCCTTCGACTATCCCTGAGTCAGCCACTTTCTCGGATCGGAATTAACGGTCCGGCTGATGCCCCGTAGATAGTACGATTATCAGCTCCCTCTGCCGGGTACTCGGTGCAATACAGCAGGCGTACTAGGTACCTTCGGTCCAAGATTATAATCTATTAAAATCATCGAATCTTACAATTCTGTCAACAGTGCACAAACTAAGACTACGCCTACGAAAACCTTTACTTACATGAAGGTACTACATAATCCGCAGAAATAAAGAATCGGTGTTGACTAGCGACTTTTGCCTTCTTGTACGACTATTCTTGTCTTATTTTGAAAATATTAGAGTTTTCAATCAAAAGTTAACATATCCACTTCTTAAAAGGAGAGATTTCTTTGGATATTTTAAAAAAATTCAACAACAATTCTTTTCAATTTATTTCAAAATTTGAATTACATCATTCAAATCTTTCCTACAGAAAACATTAACTAAACTCTTAAAGTGAACAGATACATTAAACTATATAATGGGGTGTATAAAAAAAGGAGCGTTTTATCAAATTCAAGATTTCAAAGGACTGTAATTATTTTAATCCTATTTAGTACTTACCAATACTTAATAATCCCTTTAGAGCATTCTCCAAGCTAGTTTAATCTCATTTGACTTCTTCAAAAAAAATCCTCAGTTTAGTTATTTGTTTCAAAGAAGGATCATGACAGTGTCCCACGAAATTCCCGTAATTTTAAGGTATTACTAGAAAAAAAAATTCACAGCCGATGAAGGAACTCATGAAATAATTAAATATGAAGGGGAAGGTGTCCTTGACCAGCGCAGCGCGCGGCGTAGGTTTGAAAAATTTAGCAGTGGAGATGCGACGTTGGAAAGGAAGAAGGGCTCCGGCCGCACATTAATGGATATTGATGAGATTCTGTAGGAAGTTGTCGACTCAAATCCGTCCACAAGTACTTGCGAACTTGGCATGGAGTGTGGTATTTCAAAAGATACTGTTAGTCGCCATCTAATCTCCATGGTAAAGGTGAAAAAGAGACTGGTCTCTCACAAACATTCCTCAGCAATCAGCTAAACGTTAGAAATTTGTGAAAAAAAGTTTAAAGAAATACATGGGTTCGAACTCCTGCCTTATCCATCATATAGGCCAGAACTAGCAGCATCGGATTACTACTTGCTTTCGAAAAAAAATGATAATTTTGCAGAAGTTGAAATTGCGTTCTAACAGTTTTTTGACAGCCATCTCAAAGAATGGTATCAACGTAGATTGATTCGAGCAATTAACTAGCAGCTGGCTAATGACGGTCGATGACAATGGACTATACTTTCAGTATTAATTGTATTTATATCAAAGAAATAATAATGCAAATATTTGGTTGGGAAACGATCATTTTTTTTTATACACCCCATTATGTTTTCCTATTGCAAGTTCTTAAAATCAAAAACCTACCTATATCCTTGATCTCCTCACTCTTCATTCACTAAACAGCAGATCCCAACCGATTGATTTATACATGCCCTCCTATAGAACCGCCTTCTTTAGCAAATCCTTCGTCATACGTGCAGCCTTCTGGAATTCTCTTCCCATCTCCATTCCCCAGTACTCATCCATTCTTTCCTTTAAACAACAATTATTCCTCCACTTATTGTATAACCAAACCTCCGCATGATTGTGAACAAATAACTAGGCGTATATTGATTAACATTATAAACAGTAGTTATGCCAAGATCTCAATGTAATTTCATTTTGCTTACTGGAAACTTTTAAATGCTTGCCAGACAAATAATCTTAATGTATGAACCATGTATTTATTCTTAGGCGACATATGTCCCAGAATAAAATTATTGTTTTATTCATTATAATTCAAAATATTAAATATTTAATTTAATTTAATTTTTCAATTTAAATTAATCGATATTTTCAATTATATATATTTTGATGTATCTGTTCACTTAATTAGTTTAGTTAAATTTTTTGTTTTTATCTTTATCCTCTTTATTTTTAAGAGTTTAAATTGTTTCATTGTTTATATACCACGACCTTTATATTTTTTTTGTCACTCTTTTATCCTTACATCATACTTGTATTTATCTTCATTAATTTTTTTCTTATCTTGCACTTAATTATTTTAATTGTATTAAACAGGGGAACCCCCTCTGTGTCTCTAGACTATAAAAGATTTAAATAAATTAATATATAAACTATAGAGTGTGTCGCAACCAAGCAAACAAACAATACAGATATCAGATCAGCAAACGTCTATATGATACAAGGTAGGCGAAAAAAACAACAAAAAAGCTTACGTCTTATTCTCAATCCTAACGATGTTATAATCCCATGCCTGGTTTTACAAAGTTATTTAGCAACCAATAGGACTAGTTTAGCCTTGCCCTTATAATAAAAAAATATAGAAAGTAGCTCCTTAATGATGGGAATGTGGTCTGACCACAAGTAGTAGGCCAACGATCTTTTTTGTGTTTACAAAAAGCCATACATTTCCCAGCAGAGGATGGGAAAGCGATTGGCAAGAAGAGAAAAGGATAGAAAACTATTAGCCATCTCCTTAAAAGAAAAAATACTACGTACAATTTAATTAACTATAAGAAAAAAGACAGTTTGTTTTAAATTTTAAATACAAAAATATAATTGAATAATACTATTGTGTTTAGAATATGAGTAACTAAAATACGACCTGTAAACATTTCTTTATAAAAATAAAAAAAAAAAAAAATTAGCTGTCAATAAATTACCAAAACATTATAATTACTGTGATTTTATACGGGATGGAGACCGCATGACTACCCAACTTAGAAAAACTCTAAAAATAGAAGGTAAGATCTTAAGAAAAATCTATGGGCCCAGGAAAACACGAGAAGGTTACAAGCGACGATCTAACGAAGAGATCAAAGAAAAATCAACGACTTGGAAACCGAGGAGAAGGATGACGGAGGAAAGATTGAACAAAAAAATCTTTCAACAAAATTTTTAGCTACAAAAGCATGGGAGGATACACGAGACAAATGGGAGAAGAATTAAACAAACCTTAAAATTTCAGATACCGACTGCCCAGATAGACACATACAGGAAACCAGTGAAAAATCTCGCCTATATTTTAAGAGGAAAAAAGGGAGGTATGAAGTGATCCGAAGAAAGAAAAGAAAGGCAGTCGAGGATCATGAAACTGCGGTGGGAAGAAAGAAGATCAAGACTCCCAAAGAAGCCTAATCAGAGATATTCGGGTGGTCCTTTGTGGCCGATATGTGATAATAAAAAAATTACCATAATTAACATATTTGATAATAAAAACATTACAAAACAACTCAAAATTTTTAATTTTATTTTATATTTTAAAATTGCTAAAATATTGAACAAATGGTTAATTACTAGAAAATATAATAATAAAATTACAAATTATAATAAGACTATTTGTTGAATATTTTCTTACAATCTGATGATATTCATAAATCTTTTATGTAACTCATAGATATTACCATTTTATAGAGATTCATAATATGTTACTACACCTTGATATGTCTAATGTTGTCTCAGAGTTATTTGTTGAATATTTTCTTTATTTTAACGAGATTCATTTACATTATTATTCACTAATTGGTTTCGCAAACATTTTTTATTATTCCATTTACTTTTTTTTTATGTTCCATAATTTTTTTTTTATGTACACATACATTTTTTTATGTTTCATTTTTATATTATACCAGCACTTTCGCTCAACCGTTTATTTCTGGATTCCTCTAAGCAATTTGTTAAAACGCGTGATTATTTACATTTAAATAATACTCTCTTAATTGTAATACAAAAAAAATTGAATTATACTGTTTGTTTTTTTTTACAAAAATCTTCAATAGTCACAAATATTATACCTCACTACCTTATATTATACCTATAAATATTATACCTGGCTATCTTATATTATACCTATAAATATCATACCTCTCACTACGTGTAAACACTTCTTTCCTAGCAGCTCATTATTAGTTTTTATGATTTTGTCCCCCAAAAAAATTGATGAATCAATAATCAGACTGAATAGAACCACTAATCGTACACGATCATGAAGTAATCGAAAAAAATCATTAAAAAACTTTCAGTTTTTTTTTTGTGTGTTACGAACTCTCTATTGCCTGACTCCAAGGAAGCAATTGGTCACACTCCTAGCCAGACTCCCTTTGATGTGCCGCCCTTATCATAGCAAACATACACTGTACACTATTCTCATATTGTACACATATTTATTATCATTATATTATGACAAATATATATCATAAACATTTTAGTATACTATGTTAAATTGTATTATGATTATTCTTTTGGTTCTGTAATAATTAAAAATAATGTACGCCTTCTTAAGAGTGTTAGAAGTTCCTCTCCGTTCTGGTCCAATCGGTCGTAATAATATTAATAACAAAAATATATAATCTGTTATATTATGGCAGACAATTCATTACAATAACCTTTAGATTCTTGAAGATAAAATAGTGCGTAGAATATTTGAATAGATGATTAAACTATGCCCAGAAAATATAATTGAACTGATATCATCTGATATGGGTGAGTCCTGTTAAGCGCTAATCCAACGGCTAAACGTCCCAGAGGTCTACCAAAACGTAGATGGTAGAAATCATGTTAGTTTTAACTAGAGTGTAATTGAACTTAGTGGAGCGAGATTTTTATGCTAGGACTGTTGATGTTATAGTTATCCAACCTATTCCATTATGCTTTTCTTTTATTTATTCACAGAAACCTTTAAAAAAATAAAGTTAACACAAATAGGCAAATATTTGTGTTCCAAATCAGGACTAAAAATAAAATGCAAAGCAGAAGAATTCGATACTTATAAGAACGACAGTCCTAGCACAGAAATCAACTATGTCCAATCAAAAGCTAACTTGTTGAACATGAAACGATCCTTCCAATAAAGTTCCAATCAACCTGTAGGACGATTGCTCGTTAAATCCAATTGTAATGTTATTATGTGCGATTAATGTTTTCATGATTGGCTTACGCAATACTAACTTAAAGTTGTCTCTGTTTCAGAAGGATGCCTTCGAGCGGAAGCGGGGGAGAAGATACCCCCAGAGAGGACTCCTACCTAATGCACCGGGACTCGGCCTTCGTGCCCGTGCTACCCTCTCGGGGGATGTACGGGCCTCAATCAGAGCTGGTGGCCATGATGGCGGACAAGCGGAAGGAGCTGGCGCTGCACGCCGCCCTCCTGCCGCCGCCCCCCGGCTACCCCCTCTTCCCCTCCGCTCCTCCCTTCCCCTTTCCACCGCCTCCGGGGCCGGCCGCCATGTTCCCTTCGGCCCAGGCCAACAGGCTTCTCAGGGCCCCCGGCAGGGCGGCTAGGCCCAAGAAGCAGTTCATTTGCAAGTTCTGCAACAGGCAGTTCACCAAGTCCTACAACCTGTTGATCCACGAGAGGACGCATACGGACGAGCGGCCGTACTCCTGCGACATCTGTGGCAAGGCCTTCAGGAGGCAGGACCATCTGAGGGATCACAGGTTAGTCACATTAACGCTAATGTATTTTTAATCCAGTGCTTATTTGCAGCTTTATCAGCGAATTACTGATCTTTTAGAATTGGGTTTGGACGGGCCTCATTGGGTAAATATGTATTTACAGCAGTTAGTGGTATCGGCTTCGAACCTGCGGGTTCGCTAAGCATTTTGGTAACTCATCTCCTCCTACAACGTATAAGTGATGACTCGATAAATAAACTATAAACACCTTTGGTAGTTGATGGAAGCCGTGCTCGAGTGCATTTGGCGCGTTTTTAGATCGTATCTGAGCAGCGTAGGTCCTTTGGCCAGTAATTTGATATCTATTTCTTGATTATATCATACCTTGATAGGTATCTATCTATCCTAAGATTTCATACGTGTCCTTTGGAATTAGTCACTGTCGTGTACATTTTTCTGAATTTTACAGCTGGACAAAAAAAATCTGAAATATTTAATTTTGGACTAATGAAAAGTTGATGTTCTCATGTGTTTTTGAAATGGTCTGAAACATGTGAATTTTCTGTTTCATTACATTCTTATATAAAAAGAAAATTGCCGAGGCTCTAGCAGCCAAATAAGAATGTTGATATTTAGTTTTTGATCTATTGCCTTTAAATCATTGGTGTATATTTAATAAAAGAAGTAAAATTAAATTTTGATAGATTTAATTAAGGATTTAATTTCTTTGACAAAGATAACTATTGCTATATATTTGTATACTGGGAACAAAATGGCTCAGTGGTAACTCAATGTAACTGCAAAGATCCGCGTTCAAATTCTGTTGCTGTAGTCGTTAGTCAACCCTGTAGAATCAGGTCCACCCAGCTTTGTCCAAATAACCTCCTTGCACAACCTTTGTTCAAGTAACAGCAGTTCGTTCCTGCACCTCTGACGTGGGTTGTTGTTCTACAGATTTATTATTTCTGTATACTAAGGAAATACAATTAAGGCCATCTTATCTGATACTGCACAGCATCCATTCCATTTAATTCTGCTATCACGGTGAGCTGCAGTGTAATTCTGACGGCGAATTATACCTTATACGAACGTTGAAGATTTACTGTAAATTTGATATTTGCTCAACGGATACGATCCATCAAGATTGTCGGGTTGCACAAATCGCTACATATACTAGCGCTTTCATTTCATTTACACTCCTCGTTAAGCCGTGGTACTGGAAAGGTCGCAGGGTTCTCTTTGGATCCGGGTTGCGTAAGCGCAAGGTTTCGGTTTCTGGGTTCACGTCTCTTGCTGAATTAGTATTCGGGGAACGAATTAATCTTAGAAATTATTTTATTTCATTAGTGTTTATAAAAAAAAAAGAAGTTATATAACAAAGGTGTTTCATATAACAAATCACTCCCTATTATTTATTAATCGTCCAAATATTATTATTAAATTATTACTAAATATTATTGTTGCGATTAAATTATTTATGGTGAATCGCTTAAAAAAATTTTTTTTTGAAAGTTATTTGCCCGAAATAAATTATTCATATGGTGATATTAATGAAATCAAAACTCGTCTGCTATAGATTCATCAGACACTCTTGTTACTGAATACCATTCAACAAAAAGGTTGGAAATTGGTTGTGCGACCCATTTTGTATTACATTCTTTTTAACTTTAATATTTAATGATTTTTTTTAAATTAATGAAATGGCAACGAAAAGATCTTTAGCTATTCTCCAGGAATTCAGAAGTAGTTTATTTTTTGCGAAAGAGATATTTTTTAAGTTATACGAATGATTCATTGTTAGAACTTTACCAGAATCCTAAACTTATAGGCGTTTTTCATTCACCTTTTTTTCCCAAAGGGCTCCTTATTTTCCCCCCTCCCAAATATGAATTTATCTACCGTTAAAGATTACGTCAATCGATTTTAACCCTTTTAAAATACTTATTCTGTTTAAGCATGTTAAAGTACAACAAATAATTAAGTATTAATGTTTAAATATTCATTCATACAACATTTACAGAAATGGAAGAATAAAGGGGAAAAAAAGAAGGTAACAAAACAATTGTAAGAATACAATTAAAAGAAAACGAAATTAAATTTAAAATCATAATAATAAAAAAATATATAAATAAAATAAAATACCATCATGTTTTTAAAAGATAAAAATATTAATTTATATAAAAAATAAAACAAGAAACACTAATAAAAAAATTATGTATAAGACAAAGAAAATTAAATTTAAGTAACAAAAAATAAATACACATTCACACCTATAAACGAAATTTACAATTTGCCTGTGGAACCCCAAGCCAAGCCTTGCCTCCCCAGTGTGGAAGGCAAAGCAGGGCTCCACGAGAACCCAGCGCTTCTCTCCCAGCCGCGTCACCGGTATTGAGGACCACTAGAGACTGAGTAACTACTCATCTTGCATTACATTTTTTTTAATGAAAAGTTGTTGAGAATGAAAAATTAATTTTTGTTGAAACAGCTGCTATTTTTATTCTTCCCTCCACTTTTACTTGACAGACTCATAAATTTAGACATAGTTTTCATTGAAGTAATCAAAAATTGGGGTTAAATAAATCTTTTCCTCTTGAGCTCTTGTACTATTAGTTGTCCACATGAGGCTTTAGAGACCCTATTGTTCTACATACATTGCATTAAATGATACCTTTTTAAATACAAGGATATGAGAATATCAGAACATTTATGACCACTATAATGGCTATGCAGCTAGTTATTGTGGTACAAGGAAGAGGGGGTTGCGGTCGGAACCGCCCTTGGCATTAGTAGCTGCGGTTGAGCGGGATCGCAATCGACTATCGAGCAGCAATAGCTGCAGTGGCATACCTTGCGCAACCCCTTCTGATTTTAAGCTCACGCTCGGCGCTGTAATTACATATCTCCGCCAATCAACTCCCGGCCTTCGATATTAATTACCTCTGCGTCAGGTATCGAAGGTATTTCCATTTCCATGAGGGCCAAAGTCCACTGAACCATTATACAGAATCTTGGTGGAAAATATGAATCAGAAACGATTTTTTTTTTTTTAACATAAAATCTCTAGATAAAAGATAAAAATTTTATTTTATTAAAGAGAATCAATGTAATCTGTCACGAATTAAAGGCATGAAGTATTAGTGTTCAAATATTCATTGATACAATATATACAGAAAGTAAGGGGAAAAAAACAGAAAAAGGAAAAACAATTGTAAATGATAATAAAACTTAATTATGAGTAGAATTAAAATAAAACAAAACAATAATAAAGAAATATTATTGTTTAATATTATTAATAACAACAAAGAAATCTACAAAGACACAAAGGAACAGAAATAAGGTTCAGGAAACTAAAATTCCATTGACATATGGTAAAAATGGCCCCGGAAAGACTAAACAAGGAAATATTCCAAAAAATCCGAGGACACAAAAGCTCAGGAGGATACGTCAGGCAGGTGAAGGAAGAAACGGAAAGACTAGGAATAATGGACCAGGACTGCCTGGACGGAGAAAGTTAAAGAAAAAAACTGAAGGAAATCAAGATTCTTTTGGAAAAGGAAAATTCGAAAAAGGGGTCACGTAGACAGTTAAAACGATACAAAGGTACGCAGAGATAATGAGAGAAAAATGGAAGGAAAGAAAAACAAAAAGAAGAGGAAAGCCAAAAGTAATAATATTTGCGTTGTCTCTAATTCCGTTCCGTGGAAAAAAAATTAATAAAAATAAAGAAATATATAAATGAAAGAAAATACTACCATTGCATGAATAAAAATATGAATCTATATGAAAATATAATAATAGTTTTATTTTTAAATAGTTTGTTTTTAATTTTTTTTTTGTAATAGAAATTTTTTTTTGTTCCTACACTAGTAGTAATTCATTGATCCATATTCCATTAATAAATAGTTTTCTTTTACTATTTTGATACCTTTATTGACCGCCACCCGGACTATCTTCCTGGAATAAAAATATTAATTTATAAAAAAATATAATAAAACTGATGAAATAATGATAATAATAAAAAAAAAATCGAATTAGTCTTATAAATAATTGTATCGATTTTGACATCACATTTGCTTGTTATATTTATATTTTAAATATCACAAAATCAAGAAAAATTAGAAATTGCTTGTATGTTTCAAACTCTTCCGAGCTTTGTAAAAAATAAATAAATAAATAATCAACATTAGACCGGATAATTGATGGTCCTATTATTTGAAGCCTTAACAATCGCCGCTTTATTAATATAGATATATGTATGGGTGTGGATTTTTGTTTCGGTTTCTCATCAAGAAGAGCTGTTTCCGACCAATGACTCACATTTTAGGCGAATCATGAGCTTGAATTTTTTTTCGCATCTCCCTGCTTTAGCTCTATTACAATTAGGTCTGTTGTAATTAGATGTTTAGTCGGTTTCGCTTTCCCTACTTACACAAAAACCTATCTATTAAACGTTTCTCAGATGCAATACAGGAAACTCCTCGTAAACTATGGAAAGCACTTTCGCCATAGACACCCCGAAGGTACGTCACCGATAAAGAAGCCTCGTTTCCTATTGTAGCGAAAGTGGATAGATGCCCATCTCGACCAATCCATCTTCGGAACCAGGCCAGCCACGGCCTCCTAAATAGCCGCTATCTCGATCTGTAGGATCGGTTATCTTGTCGCTAAGTACCCCCCTCTCCGACTCATTAGCGTCCCGTGAGAGCGCAGCATCTGCGTGGCCTCCTCCCAGGCGCCCTCTCAAGGCGAGGCAATTGGACCAAGGATCTTTTATTCTGATTCAATCGGGCTCTAATAACCGACTCGTACCGACAAACCTCAAAATGGAACATTACCTTAATGTTTTCGCATTATCTGTAATGTATGAGATGTAATATTCTTTACCATAAGGCGAAATTGCTAACATAAATAAATAAAAGGCATTGTGAACCCAATGGTTCGATGCCAATACCATCAATTGTTGTGTCCACCGTTCAAACCCAAATTCATAAGATCAGCCTTTAACGCAACTCTTCCAGAGAAGTTTTGGTCTACAACTTGGATCAATTATTAGTTTATTAACATTTTTGTCCTCTGTTTGGGTCTTCGAATGGTGACTGCTTCGGGAAGTTTATGTCGTATTATCACTACGGGATTCATCATTTAAAAACTTAAATAGTATTTTTCATAAATTATGAGAATTTTCTTGATTTTCGAAGAATAGGCCATCTACTATTTTCCTTGGCTAGACAATACTAACTAAAAAAGTGGGCATATTGTGTATAAATTTAATAAATTGTGTTTTTCCTTAGAAATCACTCACAATAATGTTTAGATTCCAAATAGATATCAGCCATCGGTTAACCTAAGAGGCCCATTTTATTCACTCAATTAAACTTACCATGCAATTTGGTGTTCTTCGTTCTAAATATTTTTAAAACATACTTCATTTTTAAAAACTAATGGTATTGTGATTTCCGTATTATAAAAAGCCATTCTATCTCCCTGCTCCTGAAAACCTTCATATGAACGATTCAGAAAGTTAACGAAAGTAACGATTCAGCATTTCCGTTTCCATGTGACGACCATTGAACCTGAGTACCTGGAACCCCGTTGTATATTAATAAAAAGAGTCACGTCTATACCAATATAGCCAACCTATGATTAGGATATTCCCCGTGTGCTTTAAGCACTTCTAAGAAAGGATTCGCTGGTACCAAGGTGCGTTTTTATGTCATCTGACATGTGATAGCTCTATCGTCCGTCATATTACAGATTACAGTAATCTTTTTTGGCCCGGTTGCTTTTAATGTACTAATTTGAGAATTCTGTCCCTCTTTCAATTTAAACAAATAAGCCGTAGATTGAGCCAATATATTTCATAATATTACATAATTCGCTGTCAGTAACTGAGGCATAGATCTTTTCAACCCAGAACTACATCAGGGCCGGTTTGAATCTGGCCTGGGGGGTCAACTTTTATTTCTATGGCGATTCCACGAAATTAAAACTTGACCTAACTAAACTTGAACTACGAAAACGGTAATGGTACCCTGTAGACAGCCCTTTTTCATAAACAAATTATGGTATTTTCATAATATATTACGTGAAAAAATTAACAACATAGTAACATAATAATAACCGTGGACATTTATTTTGGCTATTCTTTTATTCTAAATTGGTGAAGAACAAAAAAGTAGTTCCAAATTATTATGGAGTGGAGTGGGTCAGTAGTAAGGCACTTTGCTACAAACTACAAGCACCCGGTGAGTGAGTTTGATTGAGTGAGGTGAGTTGGGAAAAATTCCTTAATTGGGAAATATCGGGCAGTCGAGTATGATTCTGACCATATCACCTTGCACAACCGCTGGTCCAAGTAACTGTACTTCCCTACAAAGGACCCTGACCCTTCATGGGTTGTAGCGGTACACATTTATTTATTATTTATTATAATAATTTATAATGAAATTTTGCCGCCCTCCTAAAAACGTCGCAGGTCACTTTATATAATTGATTTTACACCTTTTTAGGGCTTCATCAAAAGTGACGATTTTGAACTACCTTCGTAAATCAAAGTAAAAACAAGTGGTCTTTTATATGAGAAAGGTGTTATCCTTTATTTTGTAAAAAAAATCTTCCTGTAAAAAACTTATTAATTTGTTTATTGAAAATAATTAACATTTTTAATTGTAAAAGAAAAACGGATAAAAATAAACTATGGAAAGATTTAATAATTAATTAATGGAGGAATATAGACTGGAAAATCTGAGACTGCCGGGCTTGTCCTATCTCTTAAGATCGCAATATGTGAACACCAGGTTGTTAAACTGTTGTATTCTTCGAAGGCATAAAGTTTATTTTCGTTATTCGCTCATCGGGAAACTATAAATGGGAATTTTTATAGTAACAGAAAAATAAAAATTTATTGTTTAAATTTTTGGCTTTTTATTGTAATATGCTTACTAAATTTTGATTACCCTAAATTATTATTGAAGTGTTGGAAAAGTAACTAAGCAGTAAATTAACACTAAAAAGTTGAAATAAAAATTTTAAGCTTTGTAGATCCTCGTCAGGGCTAAAAAGATTTAAAAACTACTAAAAATATTTTGACATAGTATGATAATAAGATAAAAAAAAGGTAAATTAAGGCAGGGTTAAAATGATGTAAATATAAGTGAAAAGAAAATTATATACAAATGAAAGAATAGAAGAAATAAAATAGTATTAATATAAAATAGACAATTATGAGAATTTAGAAAAATTACGTCACCTGTTTATTTTTAACCGAATTTTTTTTTTATATTCTTATCACGGCCTATTTTATATTAATACTATTTATTTATTCTTATATTTACATGATTTTATCCCTACCTCAATTTGCCTTTTTATAAAATAAATAGTTGTTAACTATTTTTTTTTTTTTTTTTACCGTATCCCTGCCCATTTTCTTCATAGTTATTTTTTGCGGATAGTGAATGTTTAATAATTATGTCCATATGCCATCTGCCTAATACCCATATACCATCTGATGGTATTACCCTAAGTAGCGGACTACTATGAGAGAAGACCATCTGTAGAAGCGAGATCACATAGAGACCCACTGTCCACTGTGCACTGAGCGGTCTCTGTTGCCCGATCCTTATCTCCACTAACTGACGCCATCAACACTCACTTGTCCCCGTCTCTATTTATGATCTCGCATTAATAGTCCTATATATTCCTCATTTACATTATTTATTATATCTTCTTCTTCACTCATTTTTTTATTTCAACAGACGCGCTGGGTTTTTAAAAAACATTTAAACGCCGTTTCGTCCAATTGATGCGGCTACTCGAATCGCGCAGCAGTTTATTAGCCTGAAATTTTTTAATATTACTAGTATAAAAAAAATATTTCAAGAAATTATTCACTCGTATTTTGAAATAAATATAAT
>NW_027115004.1:180858-190442 GCF_000696795.3 Halyomorpha halys
TAATTATATGCGACCTCTTCCTTAATATACTTAATGTAATCGTTTTGGTTTTAAATCCGTTGAAAAATACACTTCAAAAAATTCATAAGTTTACATTACTTTTCTAAGTAGTAGGTGGGAAGGAAAATTGAGACAATGGTTAAGTCACTGCCACTTTTCCTTCAGCATTAAAATTTATAACTGCATTGAACAAAACATTATACGCAAAAATTACAGAAAATAACTTATATCCTACAGAATTGCTGAAGAATTTCTGTTCTAAACATCACTCTTCAACAAGTTCATTCTCAAACTTGACAAATTTCTATAAATGTATGTAAAATATGAAAATAGAAAATATATTTTTGTTCGTTCATATTTAACTAAATAAGGTAATATGTATTTTTATATATTTATTTTTGCGAATTGAAAGGCAGACTATATTGGGGAACATTCATATGCGATCCCCTCCTTAATATACATAATCTGATCGTTCTCTTGGCTTAGGCTCGAGTCATTTTGGTACCTCGGGGTCCATAAATTTGTTATAAACCGAAGTTATTATGCGATTGGACCGGGGGGCCTTTCCTTTCATATAAAAAACTTGACATTAAACTTCTTATGTCCATTCTTTATCAGGAGCGAGTTTACTTTTCTTTTTTTTTATTATTATTTAATAATTTATCGGTTTTCTGTATTGGATTAAGAAGTTTCTCAACCAGTTTATACTTCCCTCTAATCCGAAGAAATACAGTTTCCGGCTTTGAAACGAATATATATCTATATACGCTGAATTTAGTTCTGAATCTATTAAAATTTTTCTTTATTTAAATAAAAATCACATATCCCAAATGAATCTAATTAAAACATTCTCATTTTTCTGTTTTACTTTAGAAATAATAAAATAAGCTAGTATTAATTCGTATATATTAATTATTTTTTCGAACAAATATTAAAGTATAATTGAAAACCATTTTATCAAAAACCAATAACATATTTTTCTCATAAATAAAGGATTTTTTTTTTTATACACGAGCAGTTTCCTGTCTCATCTGTTATCAGATGTTTTGCTTATAATTCGGAAGAGCAGCTATGCATAGTTTTTAAAATATTAAAAAAAAAACATATATTTTTTAAAAATAATCTGGACGAGATAGATAAAATAAAAATAATAGTGTTTTTTCCTCATTAAAAAAACGATAAAAAACAACGAATATGTCTAGTGTAAATTTATTATTGAAATTGTTAACCAATAATAAAATTGCAATGTCCGGTAAGCATATTACACATGACAACAAAAAATAATAATAATATAGTATCTATTTATTTTATATTTTTCTATTACTTTAATATGGAGCATGCGGAGTCGGGACTTGTGTTTGACCGCTTTTTCGTCTGTATAAAGCAATTCCTAAATTTTTATCATACTTCTCGATAAAAACACAGAAACAATGTGACAAATGCAAATTAAAAAAAATTCAAAGACAACCAATAACAATTATAAAATAAAAGAGACTATACCACAACACAAATAAACTAAGAACTGATAAGAAAGTCATAGTGCTGTGTTAATGTGTCTATTTTGAAGAAATGAACAGATTTCTGCGCTGGTGCTTTGCGCAATGATGTAAAATATAAACACTCCCTCAATAAACGGTTTATGTAAGGTCTAAACAAAAATTCAAAATCAGTCTGCATTTTCTGAAACTAACACGTTTAAACGAATCCTTCTTAAATAATACTATAGATTCGAACCTGAAGATCATTTTCGTCTTTAGTTTTAGTTAGCAAATCCTTGATGAAGTGACTCTACCTGTTGTATGTTGTGGGGCACACCGGTCTCGGAAGACCTGAGCCAGGTATATACTAAATCAGGCAGGTGGGGTATTAGCAGTATCAGATGGCTGGGGGCTAGTCCGATCTGAATTTAAATGTATCACAGCTTCTTTCCAGGACCTATTATTAAAACTTTCCTGCGCCCCCCTCCATTGGCCCGGTTGGGTATTCCCTCTACTCGACTATACTCTGAGTCCTTCGATGCATCGAAATATCGAATCCTCCATATTGATCCTGACCCCCCAAACACCTACACCCTCTCATTTTTCAATTTTTCGGCTCCGTTCCCCTCGAGAGAGCATGCTAATAGCGTAACGTCGGATACTATGAGCTTTAATTCACTTAACTTTTCAATCCAGTTATCTGTTTTGCATAATAACATGTATTCTTGTTATATGGTCGTTATATGATTTCGAACCTTTATATCGTTAACGTCTTCCGGTTTCATTCACAAGAATAGGAATCAGTTGAAAAATATAATGCTGGGTCTACTTGTCGCAAATACTAGACTTGTTCAAATGCTTGGTAAATCAAGGAAGCAGCAAATGTCAATATCCACATGCTTGTTTTGATATTTTGATTTTTTTTTTTTCGACTATTACTTTCGGTTAACTTTATTTCATTATAAAAAGGAACAACATAAAGACCCCGGTGGTATTTTTTCGACCCAGGTTCTGGTTCACCCTACCAATTTCCTACCAATGGTGAGATATACAAGAATCTAGACGTAGTTTTAATATATATCGGTTGTGTTATTTTCCTAAGGAGGTCACCATTGCATATCTATCAAACGTAACAAAGGTTCCTTTTTCTTTCTTTAAAGAACAGTGGCTGAAGCCTTAAAACTAGAAATTTTATTTCTTCCATATTACATATACTGAATGAAGAATTTTTGACTAATAGATAATGCAACTAGATTTTGAATTAAATTTGATGATGATTAAAAAAAATTTTTTTTTGTTTGAACAGTGTTGCTGTGTTGCTTCTAAACTTAATTTTTCTTTATCTAGTAACTTGATTTTCTTATAATTTAATCAGTTATAATTATATCAAATTAATACATTTTATAGAAATAATCTTGTTACCATGATTATTGCCGTATATATTTATTCTTCTAAGACAGGTCAAATGAAAAGAAACGTAAGTATAAGCAATTTAAATGGTTTATGATATAAATTCATAGTACCAGATAACCTATAAATTCAACGTTCGTTCTAGAATGTTTTATCAGAAACTTTTTAATTTATTTATCTAAACATAATTTATATAAATTAATAAGGTTTGAAACAGTGTATTTACACCAAACCAAATCGATAGAATTTTAAAATATGCAATCTTTAATTAAAACACAGATAGCACATATGTTCATTTGTTGGTAGTTCTAAAACCATGAAAACTGAACACAAACCTACAGATTCTGCAAAAACGCCTTTTGATTTGTGCCCAAAAACCGACATCCGACGGGTTGGCCGCAAATTCAGGCCAACTTGTACCTGCCAATCCACACAACCCTTCCAAACGTTTGCGCATGTGAGAATTTGCTATTGTTTGGAAAACGTGTAGAAGCATCTTTACGGATCGACAACAATACGAAGGTAGCTTATTTTTTGGTCTTTCTTTAAAAAAGTTATTCTACAAAAATTAAAAAAAAAACACGAAAATTTCGAACTTTTGCTCAGTTGTTGACCATCTTTACTCGGCCCTCGCGTTTCGTAGTATCCCCTGCGATCGATAAATTAAGAACTGGGAGTTACTTATGGAGCAAATGTACTTAAAGAAATAAACTTTACGAAGAAGTACTGGATGATTTTTCTAATCAATAATTAAGACTTCTAATAAATATTTAAAAATGTTTTCACTATTTAAATATTAAGTAAAGTTATTGTTAAAGACTGTTCTGATTTTTTCCTATTTTGACAATGAATGAGCGATTTTTCGACAAATATTAATCTATAAACTTATGAACTTTGTATATTATTTTATACAATTTATTGCTGTTGACATCTCGTATTTATTTAAGCAAACGCTAGGTTAACATTGGAAAACTCTATACAATCCTATTTCTCTTAGTCTCACTGACATCAATAATAAATAACTGACCTGTCTATTCTCAATATTACGAGGTAAAGAAACCTAGGAATCAAATAAATGCAAACTGGAGATACTACATCTCACTTCTACACTCTAAAAGAGACTAACTGTTATTTATATGAAATAGTTCAACTTGCTAAGGAAATACTTAAATACTACTTATAATACTTGTTTTATAATAAAATAGTAAATACCTAAAATGGCTTACATTCCTATCTAATTCTACAAATCAATCCCTATCCGAAATAAATTTAGCATTGATTTAATGAAGTACGAATTTAGAAGTTCGTCCTCGATAGGGGACATTTTTTTTAAAGAGTATTATTCTCTCTATCTATTCTATTCCCTCCTTTATTCGAAGTTCTAATATCCTTCCAATCTTCAAACCCAGTATCTTTGACTACCTTCTGTTCACCCATTTCCGGAAGAATAACAATCGAAATTTTCAAATAGCTTTTTATATTTTCTGTATTTTTTGTCTCAGATTTTCGTTTATAATTTAAGTACGTACATTAGCAGAAATTGTATCTTTTCATTTATTATTTTTTAGTTTATTTGTATTTGATTTTTTTATCATTTTTTTAAAAAAAATTATTTATTAACAGAAGTCATCTTACGTTTTATAATATGACATGTTATATTTTATTTGTTCTATCATTATTTTATATATTCTGTTGATTATTGTTGTTTATTTGTGTATTTTCAAATTCATTGTTTTATGTTATGGCGTTTAGTAATTTCATCTTTACTCTAAGGCTCTAATTTTGACGCCTACATATTATTCTAAAGGGATCAATCCTAGAATAAATAAAGATGATTATTATTATTATTAAGGAATGATCTTATGCCAGTCTACCACCAGCGGGAAACCAGTTACGTTGCAAACAATTCAAGGACTTTGACATCAAGCGATAGTGAGAAATGAATTTCATTTGAAAGACTAAGTACCACTTTAGAAAGTAACGTTTGACCTGTTACTTCACAAGTTAGGGGTCAAAGCAGTTGTTAAATATTACATTTCCAGCGGGACTCGGAGAGTTGTGGAGTAATATTTAAAAATTATCTGATATTTGAACCTCGGTCGTATTTTTCGACCCAGGTTCTGGGTCACCCTACCTATTTTCTACCAATGGTGAGATATACAAGGATCTAGACGTAGTTTTAATATATATCGGTTGTGTTATTTTCCTAAGGAGGTCACCAGTGCATATCTATCAAAATGTAACAATGGTATTTTTTTTTTTTTTTTTTTTTTTAAGAAACATGGCTGAAGCCTTAAAACTAGAAATTTTATTTCTTCCACATTACATGTACTGTTTAAAAATTATTCTATTATAATTTAATCGGTTTTTATTATATCAACTTAATACAATAAGGGGGAAGAGGAGGGAGGAGGCTTCATATCGTGGGTTTCACTTTATTCTTAAAGACAAATGAAAAAATAATGGGTAAACAAGATTTTTTTTTATTATGAATCGAATGAGACATTGGACAAGATCTAGGATCTAAGACATGGTTCACTCTGGCTTTTAAATGACAACTTTCTTGTCAGATGATTCCTTATGGAACGCGCATCCTTATTATTTTCCATTCAAATTTAAATAACATAAAGTGGTCTTACAATTATGAGTTTAGCACTGTTCAGACCTAATTTTTTTTTTTAATATAATAATGTAATCCACAGCGTATACATATTGACTGACCTCGCGAGAATATTCCTAGGTAGACAAAATTTTAGGCAATATATTTACTCTGAATTAATAAAATTTTAAAATATACCATTTTAAACTAGTATTTCATTATCGATTCCGAATGTTAGGCCAACTTTCTTTTAATAATTAAAATACAAAGAGATATTAAGACAAATATCTATCTTTTAACGGTTCTAAAATAATATTAACTGAACACATATCGTTTAGATTTTTTTTTTTTTTTTTTCCTGACCTTCTAGAAAAGATAAATGAATATATACAAAATATACGAGCGTTCTAGACCATAGACCTCTGGCACATATATCATATGACAAATCTTCAAATCGTTTAGAAGTTATTTGTAAAACTTCTAAGAGTATGCCATACGTTACTCATTTCGGGAATGTGTACGGCAAACTAGTGGTAAAGCAATAATCTACTTAAAATAGACTAGTTCCCTTATAACGTTTTCTATTTTTTTTTGTAGTTAAAATGTAATGTTCAATTAATTTAATTATAATTTATTTTTCGTTAAAAGCACATGGGGCAACATAATGAAATGAAACGAAGAAAAACTTGAAGTTTGAGTGTATAGGCGATGGAAAAACAGCGGCGTTGTTCCGGAGCCCAGGGCCATAAAAAGAACATTTTATTGCTGAAGGCTTCATTGCAGGGGATTTCAATTAAAAGTTTACTACTTTAATTAGTTAAACCAGGCATCGTTTTGATTTTAAGCTTAACCGTATAACGTAGATATATTGTGCAATATTATCAAAGGTTTTAAATTATATTTATAAATAAATTTAATTATTTTATCTGATAGCAAAAAAATACGTTACTATATTTAAAAATATCTACATTTTTATTGTAATAAGTATATCCTTATGGTACCCAATCCTGAGTATATATGCTTGCATAAATATGTATGTATATCTTATAATAAAATATTGTTTTCGTGATTATTATGTAAAATCTATTCACTTATTTTGTTTATTATTATGACACTAAACTGCCAACAAGCGCCCGGGCCTCCTCCACCACATCCAGCCAATCTATACGGTCTCTTGCTTTCTCTTTCCATCTTTCAACATTTAAAACCTTCAAATCCTCCTCCACATCGTCCAGCAATCTGATCTAGGGACGTCCTCTTTTCCATTTTCCAACTTTTTGGGTCTCCTTTCTTCGGGCATTCTCTCAACGTTTCCTTACTATCTTATTCTTGCTCTTTTAACTAAAGCCAAGATGCTGGGTTCCTCCAAGAGATCCATCAGCTCCTCATTCCTTTTTCTTCTCCAAACCTTCTCTCCCAGCAGTTGAGCGTCTTTTCCACTTTTCTTGTCAAGAGCCATGTTTCTCCCTCATAGATCACTACTGGCCTTACGATAGTTTTGAAAATTATCACTTTCATTCTTTTTGAGAGAGATCTAAACTTCAATATTTTTTTCTGTGAGAAACAACATATATTTCTTGCTGCTATCCTAGCTTTTATTTCGCTCTCTACTTTGTTGTCAAATGTTACCAGGCTTTCCACGTCCTGGTTTACAGGACTGAAACTGGTCTCTGAACATCACTTTGCTATTCTCTTCCTTATCTTTTCTTGAACTTTTCACTAATTTTATAGCAAAGAATAAGTTTTATGAAAAAAAAAAAAAATCTGTTCAGCATAAAGAAAGTATTTTGTAAGGAAGTACTGTTACTAGACCAACGATTGAGCAAGGTGGTGATTTGGTCAAAATCACTCTCGACCGCCGAATCTTTTCCCAATTAATTTCTCCCCACTATTATTAAAGCTAGGTGGCTGGCCACGGAGGGCTCCCTGACTCATAGTAACAGTAACAGAATAAATAATTATCCGTCACAGCCGGATTCAAACCAGGGGGATTCTGCTGCCTAACAATAATATAGTAAAAAATAATTCTTCCCCAGAATAGTTGAAATATGTGAAGAAAATTATATTAGTAAAATCTTCCTCAACAAAATGAATTATATTAGTTTAAATCTCCTACTATATATATAAAAAAAAAAAAAGAAAGATTCAATATAAGTACAACAATTTTATATTATAAACAAATTTCGTATTATAATATATTCAGACAAAACCATGAGAACCTTTTTCCTCTTTACGGCTTAGAGAGATAAGCAAGTTTTTTTCTTTGTTTATATCTTCTAGACTTTCATGAGGTTGAAACCTATACTTGGCTTTGTAGGGAATGAGTTTTTTTTTTTAACAAAACACCAAGTAAGTTGTTTTGGGACTGTTGAAGAAAGAGAAATAAAGAGTTACATGAATACGTAACAGTAAATTTTATAAAGCACTTTAAGCTTTTTAAAAACTACTTTAGATAGCTTTTGTTTGAAAACCTGTTGGGTATTTGAGATTGTAATGAACAGCTACCCTAATAATTGTTTTATTGCAGTTTATAATTTTAATTTTATGTTCTTTAAACTTGACAGTTTACTATAATTTAATTCATAATTATTGAAAAAATATTGTTATAAACGAGGAGAAAATGGTAAGGGATGTAGCCAGTAAAGAACCAAAAATAAGTAAAAAATTATTTACTTGTGCCAATGTTTTGGCTAGAATTTCAATCCTTCATCAGGATTTTGAACAAAAAACTACATAACCGTAATGAATAAGTGAATGAGTGGTTAAAAAATAACAATCAATATAGATACTTGAATTGTGTTGAAAGAAAATGTATAGTCTAAGTATTATAAGAAGATAAAGAGGAAAGAACAAAAAATGACATACATATGAAAACTAGTAAGTAAATAAATATATGTACCAAATGAAAATTATTTCAAATCAAAGTTATAAAAAAAGTGGGGAAGAAAACATTTTTATTAGTAAAATACCAGGAATACAGATATAAAATATAAAGTTATATGATTAAAAAGGAATAAAGAAATATGATTAAGAAAATATAGATAGTAAATATATAATATATAATTTTTAATAGAAAGAAGATTGAATTTTTCCTTTAACTACATTACAAAAGAATGATCTACATGGCTGTAATAAGGCCAATCTGGACATATGGAGTTGAGCTTTGGGGCTCCACTAAACCTTCGAATTCCTCTCTTATCCAATCCTTACAATCCAAAATCCTTCGTAAAATCCTCAATGCTCCTTACTTTGTCACAAAAGAAATCATACATAAAGACGTTAATGTTCCCTATGTAACCGATCTAGACCGAACCAGATACCACTCCTTCCATTATAAACTCTCTAACCACTCAAACTAGGGGGATTTCTAATCTTGCATCCTCTTCCATTCCTGACAATCCTCCGAGGCGCCTGAAAAGAAGATGGCCACGAGACCAGCTAATGTAAAATGTCATTAGAGTGCTACCAATGGGTAGTTTCTCTACACGCCTGTAACACTCCAATTTAACTTAGATCAGATTTACTAAATGTATTATAATGTACAGTTGTAAATAGCAATAAATAAATATTTGAAAAAAAAAAACTCCTTTAAGTAATATAATAGAAATATAACATTATATCACTTCTATTACTAAAAATAGCAATTGGAATTTATTTTCGGAACTGATTAAATTACTTTTTCACACCATTTCCCCCCCTCGTGAACCTTGCCTTTTTCTATTTGTATTTATTTTCGTGAACGTATATAAGAAGGAAGAGATAAAATTGTAAAGTATGATCTTTTCCATTACTAGGGATAAAGAGAATAAGAAAAAGACAGGTTAGACCCCAGGTAATGGAGTTGGGACCACAGAAACCAGCCCGAGTTCATCTCCGACCATCACGAACTATATGAGTTCTACCAAACACTGTATCATACTTCTATGGTAAAAAGATTACTTCATTTTATCTCAATTCCAAAACTTAATTGTAGCTTACTGTCGAGTTTTTTGTTTGTATGTAGTGTGTGGAATGTTCCTTGGTGTATATGTATAGTACGGTTCTTCTCCTTGGTGTATGTGTATAGTACGGTTCTTCTCCTTGGTGTATGTGTATAG
>NW_027115004.1:190492-205049 GCF_000696795.3 Halyomorpha halys
TGTATAGTACGGTTCTTCTCCTTGGTGTATGTGTATAGTACGGTTCTTCTCCTTGGTGTATGTGTATAGGACGGTTATTTTTCTATTGTTTTTCTTTTTAAGGAAAAAATGATACGATACCATAAATAGAGCAGGGTCAAGAATTCGATTTTTAAATGAAAATATTTGATTAATTGAAATATTACTTTTGCATAACTATATATAAAATATTAAATTAAATATTTATTTATTGATATTTACAACTGTACATTATAATACATTTAGTAAATCTGTAAATATATAGAATATATAGTGAGGTTTCCCTTAAAAGTATTGCGATCCCAAAAAATTTCGATTTCCAGTTTTTGGCGAAAACACATGTATTGAACTCACCTGAGCCCAAAATGCTCGTAAAATATTTTGCCTGCGTAACGAAAAATCGTACAAAACTGAAACTAGATATTTAAGCTTGGTAAATGTCTGGGATATGACCTAAAAATCGACCACTGGAAGTGCCCCTTTATTGAATCGATTTTTCACATTTTTTCGATTTTCCTATTTTGAGGAATTATTTTGATTAAACTCGGTGAATCAATGTAATCATTAATACCACATAGGTTTTATTCTCATTGAAATAGAACGAGAGGGCTTATATGTCGAATTTACCGAGAAAAAAAAATCTTCCCGTGAAGTAGCTTTAATTTTGTTTAGTTGAAGAAAATTAAAAGTTTTTTTCGTAACAGATAACAGTTCTTATTTATTTGTGCCGACGTTTCAGCCTGATTTTCAGGCTTTCATCAAGGTTGAAAAATTAATAAGATAACAACCTAAATTCAGAGAAAAATATAAATAAAATGAAATAATAATGAACATGAACATTTATATAACAAAAAATAAGTGAATACTAGATGATACTGATATAAGAAAAATATATAATACTTTAGAAGTCAGAATTATACTAAACAACCAATAAAAAAATATTGTATTTTTCTTTATCATTTGTTTTGTATAATTCATACCTCTACAATATTATATTTTTTCTTGTATGAGTGTCATCTACTATCTTCATAATTTAGTGTTATATACATATTTCGTTTTAGTTTTTTACCTTGAAATTCCCTAATGAAGGCCTGAAATTCAGGCCGAAACGTCAGCACAAATTGATAAGTGTTGCTTGTTTGTGTATCATACAATACTAAATACAATACCGCTCGCTGACCATCTTCTTATATCGAATCTACGGTCAACTATAAACACTCAATTAATATTTTTTTTTTAATGAAACTATAAAATTTGTCTTTATGACATCTGTGAGGTTGACTGATCTTGCTACTTTTTTGTAAATTTTTTATTGACATGTAATATTACTAAATATACAAGCTAACACATTTACAATCTGCTAATAAGGTTATGGCTAGTTTTATTGTAAAAAAAAATAATAGTACAAAGAAGAACTGTTTTAAAAATAATTATACAATAATTTTTAATTATTAAATATTACATTTAGTTTTTAATTAAAATTGGATTGCATTCAGTACGTCAGTATGGATGAGTTTCTGAAAGGGATAAATCCCTGAATCGTTTCACATTTTTTGAAAATATGAAGTTAATAACTTTAAATAATGGCTGAAGACGATAGATTTATTTATTATTACTCATCGTCCTTTTATGGTCTAACGAGACAGCCTGTCCCTTAGAAAGTTGGTATACTCTTCGTTCTTTGACTGTCGTAAGTCTTAATGTTGCTGGTCATAATTGAAATCGTGGTTTCCATGCGCTTTGGTTCTAGACATTCCAAGGTTCTATTGCTCAATAGCTCCTGAGCTTCGTCTGTTAAAAATTGAAACGGTTTTTCCTGTTTGAAAATTCTAATTATTTGAATATTTTTTAATTTGCTAACTATTATAGTGCTAACTATTTATTATCAGACCTTCACTATTTTACAAATTTTTGTTTTCCTTTCTGCCTCTCGATTAAAAATTACCACGTCTCCTTTTTTAGTATCTAATCTACCCTACAGTGTTACAAGTGTTTTAATGTATAATTAAATTACATTGATAACTATAAAAATGAAGTTTGGTGAATTATAAAGATTTATACAATTTTTTTATGGCTCAATTGTATTTTTATTTAAATTAAAGGCAGATAGGGGAATAAAAAAAAAATATATTTATGGGAAGTGGCGTGGTTCAGTAGTAAGCCACTCTTCTACCAACTACAAGGACTCGGAATACGGCTGTGGTAGATAATGATTTACTTAGTTAATGTAGCCGTGAGTGAACCCTTGTGTTCGGAAACGCTGCGGAGTCCACTCAGCCTCAAGCGTGTTCTTGGCCAAATCACCTCCTTGCATAACCGTTGCTATGGTAACAGTACTTTCAAAGTTACTGCACCTCCGGCCTTTAATGGGTTGTAGCGGTACAATTTATTTTTTATTTTATATGTCTTAATATATATCCTTATTTCTATCTAGACTTCACCTTGAAAAAATGGTCGGACCCTTAATATAATGTTCAATTTTCGACGGATCGATTCCCGTAGAGTGACTGTTAAGATCGGACGAGGATGACACCACAGCACGCACTAATGGCCGTATTGTTAGGGCGGGTGATGAATCGAAGGCTATCCTTCAACTCTCTGAGCCGCCCGCTCTCTCACGGTCTCTGTACCGACAGTCATTGCTCATCAAGGTAGATCTGAAGAACGGAAGTCAGAAGATCTGGAGGTCTGAAGTCAGGGGAACGGGTAGATTAAAGTCGGTGGATCTGGAACAATGCCCTTGTAGTCAGATAATAAAAAAAAAGAACACCTAATTTCACACGAATTTTTGATAGCTTTAATGAAAACTATATATAATCACCTGTCGAAATTAATGACTCTGCCAAGGGGTTGGGAGGTTATAGGGGGTTATGACTAGTTGGGGGTAATATAAAACAGTGGTTGTTTCAAATGTTACAAAAATTAATGTTGGTTTCTCATTGAGCGGAAAAAGCTCTTGGTTTATTAAAAACTATATCTCAGGAACTATTAAACATACAGATACCTATTGGAACTTGAATGAACCATATAGTAGTTGATATCGTGATAGATGATATCTTCGTAGTTCCCATGATATTTTCCAAAATTTATTTACAAGAAATTTTGCATTATTTGTAAAGCAATTGTTTTTTAAATAACTTTATCTCTAGAACTATTGTAGGTAAAAAGCGCTCTGGTAGAGCTCGTATTTTACAAAATTTACTCGGCATATTAATGTACTGTAACGTTTTTTAATGTTGTTGGTAGTTTGGACTCATTAGAAGAAAAAAAATGAGTCATTCTGGAATAAAATGAAGCTCAGGGGGCGTGCACCTTAAATACTTCAATATTTAATTTTTAATGTAATTTATTTTTTTTTTATTGCATAATGTTTTTTATGCGTTTTTTTTTTATTCAATACAATGTTCTTGATACTAAAATTAAGATGGTTCTTACTTAGTTATTAATATTTCCGAGGCATTTATTTTGAAATACTTTATTTTTTTTATATTGGTTGAACTGGATATGGATACATTTGATATAAAATTTTCCTTGCATTTTCCAATTTCGAATTAATGTAGTGTTTATATAATAGTTTAGGAAGCCACTATCTAAAGTGGCTGTGTAAAGTATTTAACTGTTTTGGCAGAAGGGACAGGGGTATTATTTAAATCTAGGTCTTCGTTTTTTGAAAGTATAGACTTCTATTTTATCAACATTAAAAACAAATCTCGATTTTTTTTTAGTTACTTAGATATATATTTTTTTAAAGCATCTTCTAGCCCATTAACGATTTATTTACTGTATCACTTGTATTGGCTATGTAAATATCGAATCATATTTTAACTGAAAATAAGGCGCAATGTTTTCTTTACTAAAGACTTTTTTTTTTTTTTTTTTATAAATTCTGGAAAAACCGCCATGATTAGCAGAGTGATTATTTTTTAATCTAAACTGTATATAGTTTTCATTGAACTTATAAAAAATTGAGATGAAATAACATCTTGTCTCTCCTCTTCGAGTCTCGGACTACCTCCCCTCTCTCCCAAATAGGATCGTTTTCCAGCTCATTACCGAAGCGTTTACCCGGGGAGTGCTCAGGGGAACAATCGAATAAGTGGCAAGGGAACGGACAGAAGAATGGCCGTAATGAATAATATATAACTCTGGGTCTTGTTAAGGATTCATTTATGCACAATTTGATTAACGTCTCACTTGTTTATACAACGGCGTACACCGCAACAAATCTGATTAATTGCTTACGTCTGTTAAATCTTTTATGCAAATGTTTTATTGTTACAGATATGATGCACAGGTAGTGAGGTTATCTTAGGCCATTGTTGGGCATCTTAGCAACTGCGCTTAAGTCCTTTCCTCTCTTTAGTATAGCCGTGTATAATTTCTTTCGTTAATTTCTCGAGACCTAAGAAAGAGAATTTGAGGAAATCGAATGCATATCATATGAGCTTGTGAGATTCAAAGCCACACATATATTTTCAACTTACCGCATATCCAAAATATCAACAAATGGTAAACAAAGAAATTTAGAAATGTGGGGATCCATACACTAGTATGTTTCAGGGTGGTAAAAAATGGTGGATGTTACACTTGTGTCGACTATTATCTTCGTTGAACATTATCTTTATTTTTTAATAAATCAATTGGCATTCATATTAAATCTCAAACTTGAACGCTAGAAAAAATTCCAATATTAACTTTGACTCCGGAACTACCCCCATTACACATGGAAATAGTCTCTTATCTTTCTAGTTGGAATTTCCGAATTGGTATTTAACAGGAATAGAACTTTTTTTTTTTTAATGCTTGGCCAAGTAGGAATATAGTTACTTCTTTAATTTATTTATATCTGAAGTAATTCGACTTTTAAAAAAAAAAATTGTCTCCGCTGTCTTCGTATGTTTTCAATAATTTAAAATTAGAATAGGAAGTGCACTTTTGAACTTATCTTGATCTGAAACTGGTTATCCACCAGAAAAACAATCCTCTCTTTCATTTGAGTGATATAGAGGGTATAAGATGGGACTGAGCAGTATCAATGAGGGATCCCTGTTTTAGAAGGTATAAAGAGGCCTTTAAGGAGGCAAAGATAGTGAGATGAGATCTGAGACTAGGGACGCCAGCAGCTAACAGTAGAAGAGATTTTTTTACCAGACCGCGCTGAGGTCGGAGCTGGAGGGAGTAGTGACGTCACGGCTGGAGGGGAGAGCCACATTCCAGACCAGATCACCTGTTCCCACACCGCCGCCGTATTAATCATCTTCCTCACTCCGGAGGATAATGTAAATTACCCACGGGCGGCCCCCCTCCTAGCCCAAAGCGGATTATCGAGGGGTCGACCCGGATGGTACCGAAGGAACAGTGTGGAAGAATCTTTGTAGTCTTGCTAGAAGAAACGAGGCTGGAGTTTTATGGATATATGGGACATTCTTGTACACAAGTTTACATTTTTTTTTTAATTGGCGGAAAGTCATCCCTAAAAAAGTTGAAAAATCTAATAACACAGGCTCTGTTTGCCCAACTTTAAATTTAAAAGTGCGTCCACAAATTTAGCGACCTCTGATAAGTACTAATATATGTATGTATGGATGGACTGTTTCGGTTGGTTGATACAACAGAGTTATCTACATTCTAGGCCGATCACTCCTAGTGTTGATTTCTGGGCATAAATCAAATGCTAAAGTTGCTATTCACATTTATGTTCAGTTGTCATTAGTTACCGCAGAAAAACTATTTATTAATAACCGACGTTTCGGACCACTTTGCAAAGCTTTATCAGGGCTGAGTCCTTAAGGAGTATTCATTTTACCTTCGTGATTCAACCCTGCAGTCCTCTCCCTTTCCTCTCAGAGACCCTCTGGGAATTGGAATAAAATGAACACTGATCCTTGGTATACGTTCAAGGGGTAGACTGAAGTGTTGGTGGGAGGATATCGTGATACTGATCATGTGGATTTAGACGGTGGTCATTGGATAGATGTATGTGGACAGCGATTAGTGGTATCGGCATCGAATTTTCTGATTCACTAAGCCTTGATTATTAATAGTTTTAAAGTATATGGTAAACGCTAAACTTTTCGAAATTAGCTGAAAAAGTACGTTTCATACAAATTAAGATCATGGTATCACACTGTAGAATACTTCCCTTTTGGGCCCATCAAAAGAAATTCAAAGGTTACTGACTCATTAAGGTACTTTCACTCCAGGGCGTAGAACACTTACAAGAATCTTCCAGTCTTCCAGCTGGCTTCTCCACACTACCATCACAATTTTCTCAACCTATTTCTTGATATTTATAATACTTATCCTCTTTTTTTTTTTTTTTTTTTTTTTTTTTTTTTTTTTTTTTTTTTTTTTTAATTGGTAAAAATTTGTGACTTGGAGTTTGATAAAAAGAAAAAATATATATTTTTACTTAATTTGCTCTGTAGTAGTCTACATAGAAACAGAGGAGGTTGGCTTGTGAGTAAAATAACAAAATGTTAGTACAAGAAAAGAAAAACAAAAAAAAAAGTAATGAGAAATAGAGAAATCTTATTGTGCAAAAGCAAAGAAAAAATATGAACTTAAATATAACTGACCACAAAAACACAAAAAAAAGAATTAATTTTTTTAAGTTTCAAATAAAAAAAAATAATACTGTTTAAAATACAACTGGCAAAAAATACAATCAAGAAAAAAATTCTTTTAGGTAGGAATTAAGAAAGAGAAAATATTTTTAAAAAGATATATAAAAAGAAGAAAAAAATTATTAAATAAAAAGTAAATTTAGAATTTTCGAAAAATACTGAAATATTCAACTAACGGTTAATTTGTACGGAACAAGATAAAATTATAATAAATAAAAAAGTGTGTTAATGAGACCGTTAGTTATATATATAAAATACAATTTTGTTCTGTAAAATTATATAACATAATAAACACAACTATAGCTGCGCAAAATATATGTGGATAGATTCCGAAATATTTTTAAAAACAAATACTTGTCTATTTGTAGATCAATCATTAATGAAGAAGTAAATATTTGCAAATAATTATGAATAAAATTTTATTTCATACGTGCAATAAAATTGTATTTAATCAATTCAGTAATTACTGTTTAGACAAATATCTATTTTTTTTTTTTTTAATTTCTATCAAAATACACTTATTATTTCGGATTGATAAAGAAAATCATAGCGCTGAAACATTTTCTTCTGTGCTAGAACGAAAAAAAAATTAAAATTATTTTAAATTTATTATAAATTTCTTTCTATAGAGTGAATATGTTAGGTAATATTTCGCAAAATTATAGAAAATTAGGAAGAACAATAAAACATAGATATAAAAAATAAATCTATGCCGCTCCAACGGGGTTCAGCACTTTTTAGGAAGTACTGTTACTAGACCAACTGTTGTGGAGTGAGCTGATTTGATTAGAATCACGCTTTATTTATCACAAATTAAGGGCACTCTGACTCCCAGTTACAGTAAAACCAAAAATAATTATCTGACTCGGCTGGATTCCACCCTATGTATTTGGAGTTAGTAGCACAGTACCACTGAGCCAAACCGCCCCCTAAAAATTGATATAATATGTTTACTTTGTTTTTTTGAACCATGATGATTGCAAAAGTTGAAATGATTTCGTCTATATGCATACTTGAATAAAAACAAAGATTTCCTTTTATAATATCATGTTAAGAACGTATTTAAAAAAAAAGGAATAATATCGAAGGGATAAAAGAAAACATTCAACTTGTCTACGAACTGGATCTAAAAAATAAATAAAGTAACAGCAACAGGAGATAGGAAGAATTAAGATATATTTTTGGTCACTCCCACTATCGTAACCGAAGTTGTATTTCATATTTGGAATCTAGAAAAAGGAATACCGTGTAGTGACAGGGCAACGTGGGCTTAGTACCTTTCTGTGCTGTTTTCTAAATTCCTTTCTGAGTTATGGCTCACTATGTTGGTAATGCGCTATAGGATTGGGAACCTTGTAATTGTACCGCAAGTGTCTCCTTTGGTGATTCGTGGTACCTTACCCTTCACCTGTACAGTTCGAATGTTTCCGAGGGGGAGTTAAAACTTTAATCGGCTCGTGACTGCAGCGGCGCCGATTTGTATCCGGTCTGGGGTGTCGACTTTTATAACATGTGACCTCTGTGAAGTCGGCTCCCATCATCTAAATTTTGGTAGCCTCCATAAGAGTTTAGAGTTCTCAATTATTTTAAGAAACATTTCTGTTATTTAAGACACGAAAAAACCATTTAAAAATACGCCTGTCTTTTGTGCTTTGACATGTTATAGCTCTTTTACTATAAATGTTATCACTTTGATAATTCAGGATAATTTTTAACACCTTTAGAAGGGCTAACTGAATTCCCAAAAAACGACAGTAAATTTTGATCACAAATTTTCGTATTGAGAACTTTAATCGGACGGTAACTATAATTAAACTTAAATTTTAACTTAATATTTGCTTGATCTAGTTAAACCTAAAGTCAAGTGTATAATGCTGATCATATTGCCACTCAAGAATGATAAAAGAAAGATTTTTTTCTCTCTCGTAACTATGTTTATAAATTAAAAATCTACGCTAAAAAAAACTGAGTTCACGTGATGTTCCTAAATACTTTCTAACTGCCTACCGTACATCGAAACAACGGTACAACTGACAGTCAGTCGAAAGCTAAGGTGTTTATGTTCGTGTTGCTTTCCCGGAGGTACCTATTTAATAGTTATTATAGGTCTTTACCTGAAGCGGACTAGCGTGAGAAACACAGATCCTAGAACCGAAAACTACTTAAAACAGTTCTTAGGGAACGTTTTGATGGAGGTCATGGAGGCATAGTGGAGGGTTGGGATTTGGGTTCAGTTTAGTATCTCACAATATATTTTTTTTTTGTATTTCTGCATCGAATATCTTAGGTGGATACCATATATTACATATACCATATAATTAATAAATACCATTCATGTAACCAAAGTTGAAATTTAACTATAACAAACATAAAACAATCTAGTGTGGTGCGCGTATCACACAACTTTCACTTAATATCCCCAGGATCAAAGCTAGGGGGGAGCCATAATCAATCAGGTTGTGACATTTTAGCACGGAAAGGAGAATGAAACAAAAAATTTAAGGATATTAAATATAATTGTCGCAGTGCTTTATTAGTTATTACAATTAATATTTGCTAAAAAAAAAAAATTGTTTTATTAAATTAATAATTTTAATTAAGGAGCAACTGCCCCCCCCCCAGTTGATTTTAGGAAAGATATATTCATACTAATCACTAACTATCCTATTGAGCCTTTCAGTAAACAATAACTAAATAGAGGTTAAGTTCCATACTCACTTTCCGTTCCAATCATAACTATAATTATATTTGTATTTAAAAAGTTATTTTAATATAATAGTGTCATCACAGGGATCAGATAAACTGAAGATTCGGGTAAAGGCCCCGAAACGTTGATAAAATCAATAAAGGCATTTTTACGAAGAACTACATTAGAAGCGTTTTTTTTTTTTTTAGAAGCGAAAAACATTCAAATTCATAAAATAAAAAAAAAAATCGAAGTAATTAATTGAACATAAGTTTACACACTGTTTCCTCGCCCTGATTTCGACTTTAAATTATTTTGTGAACTGTAAAAAAGTGTATGTAAAATGATCGGTGAGTGATTTTCTGATAGCTGATTGCTAACAAATCGATTTTAACAACTTATCATTATATTATTAATGTAACATTTCCTGCTCCTTTTTCACTGATAGATTATTCAAAGTAAGGGCTTGTGTTCCTCAAGGTAGTATCCTCGGCCACATCCTCTACACAGTCTATACAGCTGACATCCCAACCAATTCTAACACTATTAGTTAATAATTGAATCCCAAGTCCCATACCACAACTCTTGAAGAATAGTGTCGAAATTGGAGGATTAATTTTGATCCCCCAAAAAACCCATTCCTTTATTCAAAGTAAACTACAATGGTATCTATTCATTCTTCTTCTATCAGTCCGCTGGTGTTCCTCACGGCAGTATCTTCGGTCCCATCCTCTACACAGTGTATACAGCTGACATCCCGTATAATGTTGTAATCAGAGGGATCAGATAACCCGAAGATTATGCCCCTCTTCTTAATACCTTCTCTTAGATATGAAGGTTGACTACTTACAAATTTATCATCGAAGTATAAAAGAAAAGCTCATTACCGTTCAAATTTAAACATTCTAAACAATTTGAAAAATAAAGGTTCGTAATGTAGTTTGGATTGTCCGTGAATAAACCGTCCGTTAATATATACAGGAATGACGTTAATTATTTTCAATTTATAGTTATCTTTAACCACTTTTTGATTTGTATTTAACGACATTATAAATTTTACCGGAAACAATTTTCCAATTAGCTTTAAATTAACTGGGAACGCTTTAGTAGTTACATGGCAGACTTTCTATGGGGAATAAATTCGAATGGTTAAAGATATTTTTAATTGGTTTGTGCAGAAGTGAAAGGTAGTTATAGGTTTGTGGTCGGTTAACTGAAGCAGTGTTCAGGTTTTTATGACCCTTTTTCGAACAATTACTTAGCAGAAATATTTATTATATATCATATTTCTATATTCGTTTAGATTTTTTTTATATATGATTGGAAAAATAGTGTCGAATTATTTTGAATAGAATATAACTGATAAACATTATCAGTTCTTTCCTTATCCAAACAAAGAATAAAATCGATCCATTGTCACAAAACCGTTTCGTACCCGACTCGAATTGTATTCTTGTTAGTTCATGGACGTTCAGTAATAAATAGATTAACGATTTTCCTTTGTGGCGATTGTTCCGCCAATAATAGCGTCACATTCAATGAGGATAATGTTGACCTTGAAAGATGACACGTTGAAATGGATGTGGTAGAGATCCCAACTACTGGTTCAATACAACATGGTTCTTTTATAAAAATGTATTTAGGAAGTTTTGAAATGAAAGTCATAAAATCTAAAATTTTATTATATATAAATATATAGTTGGCCGTAAAACTTAAATATAGGAAGATGGTCCGGGTTGAGGTCAAAAAAGAACAAATATTTTATAACTATTTAATGTCCGACGTTTCGCCCCACTTTGAGGGCTTCATATGGGTAAAAAGATGCAAAAAAACAACTAAGAACATTACAACAATAAGGTAAATTAAGGTAGGATAAATATAATGTAAAAATTAAGAGATAAGAAAATTATATATAAATAAAAGGAAGGAAGACATAAAATAAACTTGAATAAACAATTATATTAATACTATTTTATGTCTTTTATTTATATATAATTTTCTTATCACTTAATTTTTACATAATATTTATTCTACCTTAATTTAGCTTATTGTTGTAATGTTCTTAGTTGTTTTTTTGTTTCTTTTTAGCGCTGATGAAGCCCTTCAAAGTGGGGCGAAACACTGGACATTAAATAGTTATAAAGTATTTCCTCTTTTTTGACCGCAACCCTGAACATCTTCTTATAATTAAAATTTTATTATTTTTTATTTGTTATTTTCGAATTTTACTATTAATCTTTCTTGATGATGCTTGAATTGGCAACAGGTTAACTGGAGAGGAATAATTTACTTAAATCTTTTTCTTTTTATTCACAATATTGATTTTTTTAAAATATTTATTTAATGATATTTACATAGAAATATATCTAGTAAATTTGAATGGAGTGATATAGGCATGTTGAAAAACTACCAATGGGTAGCATTCTTACAATATGTCTACATCAGAAGATCTCGGAGAATTTACAGGAATAGATGCAAAAGGTTAGAAACTAGTGGGTTTGGGTGGTAAGGAAGTTTATAATGGAAGGAATGATAATTGGTTCGGGCTAGATCGGTTATATATGGAACATTAAGGTCTTTATGGATGATTTAATTGACCAAGTAAGAGCATTGAGGATTTTTCGAAGGATTTAGGATTGTAAGGATTGGATATGAGAGGAATTCAAAAGTTTAGTGCAACCCCAAGGCTCAACTCTGTATGTCCAGATAGGCCTCATTACAGTCATGTAGATCAGTCTTTTATAATTGGAAGCTTAGAACGTTTGTCTCGTTAGTATTGTAATAATTGGAATACGGAATAGACAAGCATTCTCCTATCTTTTGAGTCTGGTACGAGGATTCCAAGTTAGTCGTTTGTCCAGATGTAGTTCTTAGTAACTGATCTGTTATACAGGAATAAGAGGGTTATCATTATAGGATACTGTGAGGCAGGAAGTCATAAGTTTACGACGAAGGGTAAAGGTAATATTATGGGATTTGTTGGTATTAATTTTAATCCTCCAATTTCGACACCATTCTTCAGGGATTGCGATATGGGATTGGAGTTTGGGATGCAATTTAACGGTTATTATTAACTACAAGCATAGGTGTTGATGATAGTGTTAGGATTGCTTGGGATATGAGCTGTATAGACTGGATATGGATGGGACCAAGGATACTACCTTAAGGAACACCAACAGATTGGGACAATAGGGATGAATAGGAGTCATTGTTGTTTACTTTGAATAATCTATCATTGAAAAAGAAATGGGAAATATTATCTTAATCATATAATAATATGTCGTTAAAATCGAGTTATTAGCAATCAGCTATCAGAAAAACCCTTTCATATAGTCCACAAAATATTTTAAGGTGGAAATTAAGATGAGGAAACGGTGTGTAAACTTCTGTTTGATTAACTACTGTTTTTTTTAAATCTTCCCGCTTCCTTTAACCTTCTATTCTGCTCACTCACCCCATCCCTCCTTCCTACGAGGTTGCTGAGTAGAGTGGGCCCCAGAAAGCACTATCTACAATACCATTCTCTTCTTTTCTTTCTTATTATTATTCTTACTTATTTACCAAATTATTTATCTGTTCACAACTAATAACCTCGCGGAGGCTCCTCATCTCCAGATAAAGTAGTAAGAGCATAGGCAGAACGATCTTATCAAAGGACAGATAAGTATTTGACTAAGACTTTCAAGTACCCATCGTAATAAAAGGTAGTATTCAATCTGAATTGTTTCTCCTTCACATAATGCATTTACTAATTCATGTCTAAAAAAAATGTATGAATTTTCCATTCCAAAAGCGTTCTTCATAAAAACGCCTTCTTTTTTTTATCAACGTTACAGGGTCTTTACCCCAATCTTAAGGTTATCTGATCCCTGTTATTACACCATTGTATTAATAACTTTTTATATACAATTATAATTGTTACAAATATAATTACAATTATAATTGGGACGGAAAGTGAGTATGCAACTATGAATTTGCACTTGATGATATAGTGTGGAACCCAGTGTGAAGGACATGGAAGGTAAACGAAACGCACAGGGTGAATCAGTCTGCCGTGTCGCAAGAGCTCACTAAAACGCTGCACTTCAGAACTGTTGCCTGGGTTATTATTCGCTTCGGACGACTAATATAATTACACATTGTTGTAGGAGGGAGGGGTATTATTGAATATCGAACCACAGCTCCATCTCTGAACCGGTAATAGAAGCAGTCCTCAACAATCGGATCACGTTCGTTCTCATTAAAGGCCTGTCTCGGGTCTGACGCCCACGGCCTGTCGGATCTCCTTGCTAATAGATTTTACACTAATTCCTTATCTTTAGCCCCAGGGAAAATACTTTTATATGGACTAATGCAGTCCTAGCGATTTTTTTAAAATCAAAATTTAATTTTGTATCTTATTTTCCTAGCAAATAGTCGACTTATTCATTGTTTTTGTTTTTTGTTTTCATTCATTTTGTTTTCATTGTTATTCATTGGTCGTCGGGGAGAGGTGGAGTTTAATTTTGTATCCATTTTGTATCAAGGGAAATACAATATATTTAATATCGCATTCCCTTATTTGTACTTTCTTATCTACATTTAGAAATGTACATTGATACATTGAACTAGAATAAAACGTTATTCAGCAATGTTAGTAAAGTGCCTTTTGGGAGTCTCCACTTTAATTTGTGTCGGATATATTAATGCCGGTTGAAAAGTTTTGCCCCTTGTCATAAACACAAAATGCCTACATATGCATGGTACAGAACAACCAAAGAGGAAAACTCAGTGGACATATTGATAGCTCAAGAAATGAAATGAAAACCAATTTTTGTACACCTATTAGAAACTACTAGGAGAGGTGGTATGACAATTGATGCAGTATTCCAAAACATATTGAGAACATTGAATCAAATGGTTACATGAATGAATAGTATAATTAAATAAGACATTAATAGTTATAATTCAATTAGAACATAAAAACGTTATTGTATTTATGTAAAATGAATAGCATTGTTAATTTGGAGTCTTTAGCGCACTTGCTCAGCCTCCACTGGCTGATTACCAGTGATGCGGCGAGAGAGATGCGCTGGGATCTTTTGAGCTCTGCTCTACCCCTCACACGTGGGGAATAGAGCTCAGGGATCCCCAGGTCGATTGTGTAAATATTGTATATATTATTTTATCATTATTTTATTTTATTTATTTATTTTTCATACAGATAGTTTGATTATGTTCATCTTGT
>NW_027115004.1:205239-214723 GCF_000696795.3 Halyomorpha halys
AATAGTGATGAATGATCTCATATCACTATTACCTATTCCCCACAACTGTGTGGCATATTGTAATATCTATCAATAAATAAATCTAAAAAAAAAATTGGAGTAGCTCAATAATAAGGCACTTTACTATTAACTCCAATGACCCGGCTTCGAATCCGTCTATGGCAGATAATTATTTTCCGTTTCACTGTAGATATGAATCAGCCCTAGGGGCTTTCTGAACCCAGCCTCATAAAGTGGGTACCCTTGATTACAAATCTGGTGGTATAGCGTGATTTTGACCAAATCATCTGTTTGTACAACCGTTGGTCTAGTAAGAGTACTTCCTTACAAAGTACTGGACCCCTAACACTCAGTGAGTTGTGGTGGTAATTAATTATTTCATTTACGGATCTTTCACTTACGTCGATTAGTCTAAAGACTGCCAATTTTTATTTTATCTAGTTGGTATTGAAAGTGAAAATATCTTCCCAAGTATTCTGAAACTCATTATTTAATTAAAATGTTTCGGAGCCATCACTCCATCTACAGGTGCACTAAAATTTACAATAAATTTCTTTTTATTTAGTATTTTAATTACTAAAGTCTTATTATATTTGTATTGGTCCACGTTTGTCTATGGGTTATCTTCTAATATTTTCCATCTGGTCTTCACTCAAATCCATGTAACTTAACTTGTCATCTCATAATTTATGTCCTATTATTGAAAGATAATTATATTATTTAAGAACTGAAATATCTCTTATAACTCAAAATATCTTAATAGGGAAGATATTGTAAATATATTCGCTTCGCTTTCTTTACTATCATCCTCCGATATCTTCCAGTATCGCCTCCGATACTCCCAGATTCCATCGCCATCTTCGACAGTCCCTACACCTCCAGAGAAGGATGTGAATTGCAATTAAGAGGCTGTTGCTACGCGGATCACGTCCAACTCCTCATTAGGGCTCGCCACCTGCCCTATCTTCAGCGAACACCTACCTTCTATCTGTCCGTTTATTATAAACTTTCCGCCTTTCCTATTACATACAACGTAGCTACAAGCGCTATTTCTAGCTAACTATTAATAATCCTGAATATCTTTTATTTGCATTTTCAAATTATTCTAATTTAATATGTTTGTCGTTCAAGTCGCTGCACTTTGGAATACGACATTGGAAATTAAAAAATGAAGAGGTTTGACTAAAAATACAGGAACAGATAGTATTTTTGAGTAATCATGCTGAAAATGTGTAATTTTTTTTTTTAAATATTTTTTATTTATTGATAGATATTACAATCTGCCACACAGTTGTGGGCGATAAGCACTAAAATAAAATAAAATAAGAATACAAATAAATAAATGAATGAAACAAAAAAATCTCTCTTAAAATATATACAAACAGAAGGATAAACAAAATGATCAAACTATGTGTATGAAAAAAAAAAATGATAAAATAATATAATCTCAAGCCACATTTACACTCTTATATACAATATAATTAAAATATAACAAAATTTTTGAACCAAAGTGGTGTTTTAAAAAAACAAATTTTGTTTTTTTGGGTTTTCTTCGCGATACTGAAAGAATTTAACTAAGCATAATTAATACTGCTTCACCAACCAGTACTTTTGAGTAACGGATTGAATGTGAGTTGTGGATCACTGAAGAAGGGAGATATGAGAGAGTGGATTAGAGAGAATGGCTTAGATAGGGTTGAGAACATAAAAAATGAGAAAGAATTAATTGGGAAAATATAATATAATTTTGTGTCCGAAGAAGAAGTTGAAAAAACATATATATAATAAAATAAAAATAATAATATTAGAGATGTATTGTATTTAGGTTTTAGTTAATTATTGTTTGAAATTAGAAAAAAGTAGGAATAAATTATATTTTTGACTAACATTTGTTACTTTATACATCCAATGTGTTCTAGCAACCCGATGTATTTTAGCACCAATGTCGAGTAAATCCTTTCTTTTTTACTTTATGATGTTATGATTGAAAAATATTCTTATAAAGTACTCGTTGCTCCTGTATATGTAACAAATAGAATAGATAGACTCCGTAACGTATTGTACATTAGACCCTTGCTACCGCTTGCGACAAAGGTTAGGACACGACATAGCTAGTGCTGCAAAGCGGCATGACCCTAACTGAAGTCGTGTCTCGCGGTTCACGACCTCTCTCCAGTCTTCAAAGAAACCATTATTAACAAGGCTGCATCCCATTAACGGGTTTATCTTCCAGCTGGAGGCTTCTTCTTCAATCAATTCGTGGTCTGTTTCCATCCTGTCAAGGTCGTGTGTTGCATCTCTTTGTATATCAGTTTGCATACCCTCCTCTACCTTGAGCCTTCAGGTCCACACACTATAGATTGGACCTAATGATATACTTTGCTTTATTAAAAAAATACAAAAGTTTTGAATTTATTTTTATTGATACGTTTGATAAAAATAGTAACGCTGTGACAGTGATTATTCTTTACAGGAATCACTACGCAAGTAGGGCTGTCACAAATTAACATTAGTCTACGGTACATTCTTTGAGATTCGTAAAATATATATTTTTTTTCGCAATTGTGCCACTAATGAAGCAAAGCGGTATCAATTTTTCTACCCTTCAACCAAATTATAAGATTATTAATTATTTTTTCTTTAGTCTATTTTTTCTTTGAGTCACACGTTTTCCGTTAAAACTATCATTTCAATTATAATCTCCGAATGAAGTTCACAATGTCTATAGACAGGATTGTTGAAACATGATAGATCTGTTTAAATTTGATTAAATTCCCTACTCAAGTCGTGAGCGTCTGGCTAGGACCTCCTTTGTCCTTCATAGGTTTTTTATCACCAGTGACGTGGTTGAGAGGGAACTTTCGCGAACTTTAGGAAGTAGGAGCTTTTTCCTTCACAAGAAAGACAAGCTTCATTGGGAGTTCCACATATAAATATATTCTAGGAATGAATGTGTTTAAGATATTATTTTACTACAAGTTTAAATTTATCATTTATTTATTATTATTTATTTTATATAGTGTGTATGTGCTCTGAGATCTCTGATACCTATCTGAGATCCTTTATTCTGTAATATTAGAGAACGTAAGGAGTGCAACGGTCGTGCGAGTTGGGGCATGGAGACATTCGGTTCGGAAAGTTGTAGATTCGATTCCTACTTGAAGTAGTTAATATTTATTTTTAGCAGTACCAATAAATTAATTTGTACACTCCGTTTTTGGTTAGTATGCAGCTACAACTTCAAAGTAGTCGCCAGGTATTGGCAAAAATGCCTACTTGCCAGACTAGTTCCCCCCACTTCTTACCAATACCAATTACAGAATGTAATACTGCGCAATGAAGGAAAAATAATTTTGAATAAGAAATTATAGATATGATTTTGTACGTTTTGATGGAATATACTTAAAGAGAACGCTCAATAATGTGGAAACTTCGATTCATTTATATTTACATATTCATGCCTTATTTTATTATTATTATTTTTTTTAAATATTCGGTATTCAAACGCTGGTTCTGAGATTTTAGTAATTTTTCTATCTAAGGTTCATGTATCAGCTTCAAGAATCTTTAGGCAAAAAAATGTAGACAAAAATTCTACTATAAGCAATTTCTTCTTGCAATCCACCGTGAGAATTAATTCAATTCAGACTAATAAGGAAATATAAAAGAAACCGATCGTGAACTAGCAGTTAAGATTCTTTCCCCGCCGGTCATGAGGTGGCTTGCTATCTGCGATGGCCTGATTGTTCAGTAATAAGAACAAATACCTGCCCATACAGTCTAGAACTTTATTGCACCAGAGATACGGCTCATAAGCTGTGTTTGAATGCGATTTATTGCTTCAGAGTAATTAACCCAAGCGAGTGGGGGTATGAAGATTGGACTTACTCTTGCTTGCCTCAGTCGGCAAATTGATTCCTAACGATTTCCCAGCGATATCTTGCCACTCTTGCGTTGCATATGACCTGGAGGTGTGTAGAGGTTAGTGGGAATTAATTTTAGTTCGGAAGAAATGTGCTAATGTGCATGAAACGAATGCAAGGCAAGTGTAGAGTACAGTTTTAATAGTTTGACTTTGATAGGCTATTTATACATTAATTTTTGAGATAGAGATTTGAAAATGTGCCATACAATTCGATACCAGTGTAAAAAATTATAATTGCGTAAATCAAAGTCAAGATTATGAATATCTTTATTTGCCCAAAATTTTTCTGAATTACACATTTTTTCTTGTAAAGTCAAGGAAGTAACAGGAGCATATAACATTACTCAGTTTAAATGTAAAATAAAATTGATTATTTTATCATAAGCTTTAGAAAACTAAAGTTTTTGAAAAAAAGAAAATAGATTTTTTTGAGAAATCAAACATAAAAATATTAAATTATAGGTAGATAGTCCAGGGTGTGGTCAATGAAGGTATCAAAATAGTAAAAGAAATCTATTTGTTGTTAACCAACGTTTTCGTACCACTTTGCAGAGCTTCGTCAGGGCTAAATTAAAAAAAAAGTGGGGCGAAACGTTGGGAACTATAAATAGTTCTCTTTTACTATTTTGATAGCTTTATTGACCAGCACCCGGACTATCTTCCTATAATCTACTCCATACGGTCAACTATTTTCTTCCAATAAAAATATTAAGTATAGATTGGCCATACGTTGATTAGAAGCCAAAGTTACGGTCAAGAAAACCAAAATACACTACAGCCTGTAGACCTGCACTGTGGGTCGAAACGTTGGTCTACTCTAGTTGCAAACTATTGTTTTTCTTTACTCCAACCCTGACTATCTTCTAAAAATCAATTCATTTTATTTTTCATGTTTTGTCCTTTTTTTTTTTTTTTTTTTCTTACTTTTCTAGGGCAGAATGAGTTATTTATTTATTAATTTTTTCAACTTAAAATCATTCGATAACATTTTATAAATTTATTTCTGAAGTAGTTTCGAAATTAAAGGTCCATTAGTAATTATTGCGAAAAAAAACAGTGTCATGGTTTTTTTTTTTCCTCGGTTTATTCCTTTGAAAAATTAGATAAATTAAATCTGTACCACAAAAAAACAATAATCCATATAAAACTTTTTTTTTCAGTTTTCAGAAAAATTCTCAAATTTGAATTAACCTCTTTTGTATCTCTAAATCTCAAATTATAACCACATCAAAAATAATAAAATAAAATTGCGAGAACTTTCTTTTTGTGGATCTTTGTTCTTAATAAAAATATTATAAATACACCGATAACTATATTTTGAAGGAAAAAAATCACTTTCGACCTCTTTATATTAATTTTATTTATTATATAATTATAATTGATTTCTGTTGTATATTTGGCAAGAATAAACCTGGTTTAACTTGAGGAATGAGATGAGGATAGGCGCTGAGCTGAGATTATATGCTCACACCTGATGGTGGAGATGTAGGACGGCTTGGGGAAAGTAAGAGAGCCAGTCGGGATTGGAGGCTTATGTAAACCATTCGATAGCTTGCGCTCTTTAGTCTCATCTAGAGCCTCAGCATAACTCAGAGGATGTCTTGTCTCCAGTGCATGCTGTGCCACGGTTCGCTTTCAGTTCAATGACATAATTTAAAGTAGTGTAAATTTGCTAAAATATGCGCCCTGATAGAGCTGTTTACGTTCGATAGTTTCGGAGATATAGTTTTTTTTTTAAAAATTTAACATTTCATAACACAATAACGTCAAATCAGTTCTTAGTGAATTCATTTTGGGAAAATTATATCTCAGGAAGCATCAGACTTATAGATGTCCATTAGCACTCAGATTTTTTTATTTATTTATTGATATTTACAACTGTACATAAAATACATCAAGTAATTTTGAGGAAATCATAATGGTATGGTACAAGCAAGTAGAGAAACTACCCTAAAACATTTTTACAATATAAGTTCTCGAGGCCATCTTCTTTTCAGACGCCTCGGAGTATTGTCCGGAATAAAAGAGGAAGCAAGATTAGAAACTAATGGGTTTGAGTGGTTAGGGAGTTTATAATGGATAATATCTGGTTTGGCCTAGATCGGTTACAAATGGAACATTAAGGTCTTTGTGGATGATTTTAGTTGTGACATAGTAAGGAGCTTTTAGGAATCAAGGATGGAGTATAAGCGTTTTAAAATGAGTTTTTCGAGGATTTTGCCCATGATAGGTAATAGAGAGCTAGGTGGATGGATGAGTATTCTGCTGGCTTATGGGGTAGCACTCAAATTAAAGTTTATATTCATATTTTCATATAAAAATGAACTCTGAAATAATGTCCGAACAACTAACAATAATTTGATTTTAGAAAATATCATGAAAATCATAACTCCTACGAAGGTAAACGTAATAAACTACTTTATAGCACATTAAACTAGCTTTAATTTGAGTGCTAATAGGCATCTGTACGTCTAATGGTTCCTTAAATGTAGTTTTCCTTAATTTAAATTCACTAATTACTGATTTTTCAGTGTATATTTCATGAAATATTGAAAAAAAACTGTATCTCAGGACCTATTAAACGTTACAACAGCTCTATTAGCGCTCATATTTTAGCAACTTTACACAATTTTAAATATTGGACTATTATATTTTATAGTGTTGTTAGTGATAACGATATGGAGCTCTGAATGAAAAAATATTTTTTTTTTTGTTTTTAAACATCCGTAATTTTTTATTTCCCCAACTATACTTGGCAGATTTATCAATTTTGATAAATTGAAAAACTTAATTAATTATTAAATAAATCAAAAATTGTATCCTTTTTAGTCTCAACAGTTTTTATTTCAACAGTCTAAAGTTTCGGCCATTTCAGCCACACTCAAGGACATCTTCAATTATAAATTCTTCCTCACATTAAAAATTTAAAATTTCTTTTGCAGACTATTCTGCCCAGGTCATTCATTAATTATAAGTTAAAAACCTATTTTTTAAATTTAAAATCATAAATATCAAAATCTTCTTATTTTAAAATTATTCACCTAAACACTTTAGGATGGATGAAATGGCCAAAACGTTGGACTGTTGAAATAAAAAGTGTTGAGACTAAAAAGGATAGAATTTTTGATTTACTTAATAAATAATTACCTGTCTCAAGAAATTGAAATAATATAATTAAACTTAATTAAGTTATTATATATAGTTTTTATTAAAGTAATTCAAAATTGGGATGAGATTGGAATTATTTTCTGTATTGAGGTCCAGGAATGTCCCAACGTTTATAGGGCTCACATAGTAACTCTAGTCTATAGTTTATTCTCATAAATTGAAGGAAAATGTACATGTTTTGGCAGATGTTCCATAATTTAAGCGAGGCTATACATAACTGTACTTATTGTTGTTTTATTTAACAGGATCACACTGTAAATAAATCAATGGAAGTATGATCGCGGATACGAATCAAGAATGAGGAATAGATTAGAATCATCATGAGATTCAAAAAACGACATATAAATTGATGATTCAAATCGTTTGTAATGAAGGAGCTGTCATCGCTGCCACCCTAATGCCTCCCAAGGACCTTGTTTGCATTGTAGTTACCACTAACACTTAGGGCGGACGTCTAGTTGAAGCCGTTTATGTAAACGGCCGGCTAACAATGGCAGTTACCTGGAGAGGCATTAAAAATGAAATATTACTATTTGAGACCGTTACATAATTCATGCGACGCCAAGAAAGTGTTCAATATGCTAACAGATATCCCGAGGAATTAAATACGATCGGGGAATTCTTGGATGTAATGGGGCAGGAGCGGAAGTGCGTAGGAGTTTGACTTTTTGTTACTCCCGACCAAAGGTAACGTTAGGGGTCACGTGTCAAGGGCGGCGCGTCATTGGCTAATTTACAACCTGTTCTCGTTGTGTTTCAACCAATGCCGTTTAATAGATTCCCTGATTAATTGTTCAAAGGTTACTGCATATTTTTTATTCTCATGGAGTTCCTTGTACCTCGTTTGCAAGGCATTTACAGGTGTGTAGTTATTGAAATCGATACAATTTAGTTGATTATCAATTGAAACTGCTTTAGCTTTCAAATTCAACGTATTTATCCGTCTTCTATTTTATTAACAATTAATTAATTATATCCGTAATTAGATATAGGGGGAAATACATGTGAACAGGTATAGTACAAGAGCCCAAGAGGAGAAAAAAGGCAGTTATGTCCCCCCAATTTTTGATTACTTTAATGAAAACTATTATATTATATATGAAAAATATAAAAATTCATTTATCACAGTCACTTGTTAAAACTTTTAGGTTTAACTTTTGAGGTTTTAACAAGTGACTGTGATAAATGAATTTTTATTTTTGGTTTTAATGTAAAGGTTGACTAATTAGAAATTGTTGTTATGACCTGGGCAGAATAGCCTGCATGAAGTTGAGTTTGTTTGTTTAGTTGAGATATCTTGGCTTAGTCCCAAGCTATTGAGGTGTGGTGTAAAATATGGGCATCGTTGGAAAATATGGCTTATTGTTAAATTTTTATTGCAATACTGGCAGTTCGGAGGTGTTTCTTTTGATATAAGATAGGAGTGGGTCAGCCTCGTGCGACCTATAAAGTTGAAGTTGAGTGTTTAAATATTTTTATTTCCAAAATTGTATTAAGATGTCCCTGAGGATGGCCGGATTGGCCTAAACGTCGGACTTATAACAAAAATAAAATGTGTTGAGACAAAAGTGGATAAGAATTGAATTATTTATTTAAACATAAATAAGAAACTTTTTGAACTAAATCTGTTTATGTATGATAGGTACAGATAAATATGGACAATATATTTTTTTAAATTAAGAGATAAAACGAAAACTTAATAAAAGAAATCTGTGAATTTACAGTTCGTAGATTCTCTTTTATCATTAATTTAATAATAACAACAAAAATTATCCAAAAAGTCTCAAATTTCTTTTGAAGTCTCTTCAAGTCTAGTGTTTCGGCCTATCCGGCAATCATCAAGGACAATCTTACTTTTATTATCACAGCCTCACATTGATTTAAAAACCTTTCTTCCCAATTTTTTATTAAATAACCTGGTATAAATAGTGTGATAATTCATTGACTGTAAAATACAAAAATTGGGAAGAATATAATTTATTATTAAATGTTATAGTGACAAATGCAGGTTTATTTACACTGTTAAATTGAAATGGAAATAATATCTTGCAAAGTTTTATAAATCAATGTGAGGCTGTGTACTCAAAATAAGATTGTCCATGATAATGGCCGGATCGATTGAAACATATTACGTTGGACACGTAATATGTTTCAATGAAGAAGGTTGGGACTATTAAAATAATTTTTGTCATTATTAAAAACTTAAATATTGATTAAAACAGTTCATAACTTTTGTTGGGATATCTTAGATTCAATGTGCCTGCTGGTTTAACATCTCATAATATTTGCACAAAAAGCAGACATATTGATCGGTTAACTTAACCGTTGGTAACCCGAGAGGCGAGCAAAAGGTATATAGGGCATTTGGAATCGGCAAGCCGAGAGGCGAGC
>NW_027115004.1:214818-217280 GCF_000696795.3 Halyomorpha halys
AAGGTATATAGGGCATTTGGAATCGGCAAGCCGAGAGGCGAGCCGAAGGTATATAGGGCATTTGGAATCGTGTTAGTGATCCTTGAACCCGCCTATTGTTAGTGATATTGCTACGGGCAGGTTATCGCGTCGTTAACAAGGTTCTAGTTATGGCCGGCAACAAATCATGTTCTACAACTCTGAGCTAGAAGATAGAAAAAAAGAATATCTAAATAGTTTATGCCACCTCTCGGTATCACAATCATTATAACGGACTAGATTTTTATGTGCTAAAAAATTCTCAATACGTGCATAAAAACAATAAATAATAAATAAATAAAGAAGTGTTTTTTATATACAAAAACCAGATGATAAACACAACTTATTTTAATTCCACGTCCTTATCTTTCCCATCAATAATTTTAATTAAATAAATCAAAAATTTGTATCCTTTTTTGTCTCAACACTTTTTATTTTTCACCAGTCCAACGTTTCGGCCATTTTAACCATCCTCAAGGACATCTTCAATTATAATTTCTTCCTCACATTAATTTAAAGTTACTTTTGGAGGATATTCTACCCAGGTCATTTCCTTTATTATAAGTTAAAAGCCTATTTTTTAAAATTTAAAATCATTAATATTTAATTCTTCTTATATAAGATTATCCACAACAAATTCACTACCATATAACAAACCATTTATATATGGTAGTGAATATGATGAATAGAATTTTAAAAAATAGGCTTTTAACTTATAATGAAGGAAATGACCTGGGTATACTGCAAAAGTAACTTTAAATTAATGTGAGGAAGATATTATAATCGAAGATGTCCTTGAGGATGGCTAAAATGGCCGAAACGTTGGACAGATGAAAAATAAAAAGTGTTGAGACAAAAAAGGATACAAATTTTTGATTTATTTAATAAATAATTACCTTATCTCAAGAAACTGAAATAATATAATTAAAATAATTTTAATATTAGGTTGCATCTTTAAGTTTTGAAAAACAAATCCTTGATGGTTGTGCTCCAAAATCGATTTGTGACTAAAAATCTGGTGCGGTGAGTGTTTCACACAACTTCAAATAATTTTTTTTTTCTGTTGTTATAAAAATTAATATTTTGTGGTTTATTAAGGAGTGTAAAACAAACATCAACTTTGTTTTTTTTATGAATACAACAGTTCAACAAATATAACAAAGTAGTCGAGAGAAATCGGGCATGCTTGGCAGAATTTAAATTGTTTCTATATTTTTCTCTTTAAGTTATTATCAAATTATTTTTATAGTTCATGAATATGTAATTAAAAATCCAATTAGTACCGGTACGACCCATGAATGGTCAGGGCTGCAGTACTTTCTAAGGATATTATGAGTAACTGGATCAAAGTTTGTGCAAGAAGGTGATTTGGGTAAGAATCACTCGTCCACCAGATTTTACCCAATTAATGGTACTCACTTTATGAAGCTATTTTTTATTTTCACTTTATGAGGGTTTTTTTTAAACTATTAATACCGTATTTTTTTATTGAAAATATTACTAAATGTTCCTATCAAGCATCAACATGTGTATAAATATTATAATGTAGATAGAGAATTGAAAATATAAGAATTCATAAAAATAAAACATAAAAATCACATCCTAAGTCATTACAATGGTCAATGGTTTTCATTAGGTTTATGGAACGTTATTATTCAAATGCAATGCCGCATGCGTCATCCTCAAAGAAAAAAATCTACCTTAATTGCAAAAATGTTTGAAGAATACTCGAATACCTGAACACTTTCCTGGTTCTCTAAAGGATTTATTACACTCCTGATGGACAAATATTTAATAATCTCGGAATTCTACTAATTACGGCACCTTCAAAGGGACTACTGGGAATAATAATAAGATGTAATAAAAAATGATAATAAAAATAAAACACCTGCACACTGGAACAAGTATAATCGGCCTGAAAAAGCATCGCTCTTGATAAACCAAGCAACCCACTAAAGATATATGCTCCATTGAATTTTTTTTCTCTCTCCCACTGGAGACTTGTTAACGAGCTACGCAACTTGTCAGTGAGAAAATTATTATATATTTTTTCTTCTTCTTTTTTTTTTTTACCTCGTTCTTTATATTTTAAGAAGCCTTGTTACTTTTATTTATTTTCTTCTGATTTTACAATTTATTGTTGTATATTACAAAATTAAATTTTATTGAAAATTATTACTATCGTAAAGACTCGGAACCGAAGAAATTTATTCAATTACTAGCAGACTCGAGAATGCTTCGCTATCGCTATATTTGAGGATGTAAATACATTAATTGAACATTATTGAAACTTTGAAATTAATTAATATATAAATAAAGTGATAAGTCGTTTACTATAGTAAGAGCTACTTCGCTGTATAAATGTTAATATTGGTCCGATTATTGCGATTTTTTCTTATTCTTTTAAATAATTTGACTATCTATGATATTTTTATATATAGGCT
>NW_027115004.1:218365-234852 GCF_000696795.3 Halyomorpha halys
TACATAAAATATGAATAGTTTTTGCATAATTACTCTCATTATGCTTCAATGTTAGTACTGTATTCAAACAATTTTGAACAACTTACCTATCAAAGTGTAGTAAAAGATTTTTAGTAATGAAACAAAGTTTATAATTATTTTTAGCAACTAGAGTTCTTAAATTTATTTTCGAAAAAATAAATCGGAAAATAAATTTTTTCAGATTAAAATTTTCATTTTCAGTTCCTTTTTGAAAATCAAAAAAATAGAGTAACCTTAACATAGCATTACCACTACACTAAACTTGGCAGTGGTTTATGGCTCTATGAACTGCACCAAAGGGTACAAACCGAATGTAATTAAATACATTAGAATTGGAGATATATAATAAAATGTTTAGAAAATATATTTGAAATTAATATTTCGCCATTATAAGAGCACTAAATCTAAATCTTCTTGATGTCGATTAGTAGATCTGATTAGCTTTCCAACGGTTGTATCACCATTGGGTTCCTTCCCAAGATTTTCAAGTGCTTGGAACATTTATTCAATTTACTTATTGTATTTTTTTTGTTTTTGTACAGTTGTAAATTACATTAAATAAAAAAATAAAAAAATTTAACAAATCCCATCAAATCACCTTTATCCTTCGTCCTAAACCTACTGACTGCCCTACAGTTTCATTTAATGATGTTACTCTTACCCCTGTCGAACAAATCCGCTACCATGGACGACATTTGGACAAACGATTAACCTGGAATCCTCACACCACACTGAAAAGACAGGAAACTGCACGTTGATTTCCACTATTACAGCACTTACTAGACAAACGGTCTAAACTACCAACACATTACAAAAGACTGATCTACATGACTGTAATAAGGCCAATCTGGACATATGGAGTTGAGCTTTGGGGCTCCACTAAACCTTCGAATTCCTCTCGTAATCAATCCTTACAATCCAAAATCCTTCGTAAAATCCTCAATGCTCCTTACTTTGTCACAAATAAAATCATACATAAAGACCTTAATGTTCCCTACGTAACCGATCTAGCCCGAACCAGATATCACTCCTTCCATTATCAACTCTCTAACCGCTCAAACCCCCTAGTTTTTAATCTTGCATTCTCTTCCATTCCTGACAATCCTCCGAGGCGCCTGAAAAGAAGATGTCCACGAGATCAGCTAATGTAAAATGTCATTAGAGTGCTACCAATGAGTAGTTTCTCTACACGCCTGTAACACTCCAATTTAACTTAAATCAGATTTACTAAATGTATTATAATGTACAGTTGTAAATAGCAATAAATAAATATTAAAAAAAAAATAAAATAAAAAAAATCTGTAATTTTGAAAATAATCAGCTGATATATTATTCTTTTTATATTAAACATAACTGCTCTAAAGTATCTACTCATGCCGCCCGAGAGGCAGTTAGAATGCTAAGAATCTTTCCCTGGATTTCGAATCAGTTTTCGCCCTATTAGCGATAAAGGTCGTGATTTCAAAATCATTATAGTAATTGGGGTCCTTTCATTTCGAACAGGGTAAACGGGTGGTGGAATTACTGAAATGGTATGTCGGAATATTTTAAGCTTGAAAAACGAACCTTGAGAAATTCCATGTCTAGGGCTTGTGGCCTTAACGAGGTTTGGTAAAATTATATAAAATTTTAAATTATGTGTGGATTCTGTGTGGATATACAGACATTCAGATATATTGCTCATTAATTTTTTTAAATTAGTTTAATTAGAGTTCACTATGCTTCAAACTCCAAGGACCCGAGTTCGAATCCGGCTGTGGAAAATAATTAATTTCTAATACACTGTTGCTATGTGTCAACCCTGTGGCTTCTGGAGTCCACCCATCCCAATAAAATAGGTTCCCTTAATACGTATGGGAGCAAAGTGGGCACATGGCATGGGGGATTTCGAGCCAAGCTTCATGGCTACGGGATGAATATCGACCCCTATGACCAAGTAGATTTAATAAAATAAATTGACTTCTAATGGGGATAAAAACAGTTAATATGAGAAAAATGAATGAAGTAGTAGTAATGTGAATAATAGAATAGATAAAAAAAGAATTTATAACAGGATGTCGTGTAGCAGCCTGGGCTTCAATCTTCCAAATGTAGTTGGATTTCCCAAGTTGTAAGTAACTGCAGTTTTCTAATTATTCCATTTGTAGTTACCGATGCAATTACTATTGCATTATTATTATACTATGCTATTGCTTACAAATCAAGGCATCCTTCGCATCAGTACATCAGCAGTGGCCTGAGAGATGTTTTAAGAATGAGAATAGTTGTTAGATTTTAATTTGGTTTCTATTAAGGATAGGATATAGTATTTCTAACCTTGCGTAGGTTTGAGTTAGTTTGATGTTAATGTGCTGATTCCAAATATAGTGGCGATTGAGCTAAGCCATTGCTTGTTTGGATTTCATTTGTGTGAAGACCCGTTTCTAGTTGATCTGTCTTTTTAGCAGTTGATGTGAGCTGTAACATCTTCTTCTTTTTTTAAAAATATATTTATTGAAATTTACAACTGTATATTACATAATACATTTAGTAAATATGATCTTAGTTAAAATGTAGTGTTACAGGCGTGTATATTGTCTATATTATTTTATCATTATGTTATTTTATTTATTTATTTTTCATACAGATAGTTTGATTATGTTCATCTTGTCTATTCTTTTGTTTGTATATATTTTAAGAGAGTTTTTTTTATTATTTTTATTTATTTTATTTTTTTTTTTTTATTTTTTTTTATTTTCTTTATTTTTTTTTATTTGTTTTTTAGTATGTATGAGATCATCCATCACTATTACCTATTGCCCACAACTGTGTGGCAGATTGTAATATCTATCAATAAATAAATCTATCAATAGTTTAATAGAAAAAAACAAAAAACAAAAAAAAAAACAGGCGTGTAGAGTTAGAACTATCCATTGGTAGCACTCTAATGACATTTTATATTAGCTGGTCTCGTGACCATCTTCTTTTCAGGCGCCACGGAGGATTTTCATGAATGGAAGAGGATGCAAAGTTAGAAGCTAGGGAGTTTGAGTGGTTAGGGAGTTTATAATGGAAGGAATGATATCTGATTCGGGCTAGATCGGTTACATAGGGAACATTAAGGTCTTTATGTATGATTTTATTTGTGACAAAGTAAGGAGAATTGAGGATTTTACGAAGGATTTTGGATTGTTATAGTTGTATTTATAATTGTTACAGGCATTTATGTTTCTTTTTGCAGCACAGCAAGATTTATATACGGAGTCCAAAGAAATATAAAAGCTGTGTAGAATGATGCAAGGTAACCCTGAAAAGTGCGATGACCCCTAGACCACAAAGAGGCTCCTAATTAGCTCCCAGGGGCCATTATATCGACTTATACTAAATTGCTAACATAATTATTATAATTAAATAAAAAAGGAAATAGTGTGAAAAAATATCTGACTGCTGTGGGAAGCGGGGACAGAACCTAAGGGAAGTGTTTGGCAATGATGCTGACAATTAACACATGTCACCTGCTACTTGCCTCATTTGCAAGGCTGATTCGGTGCCTACTGCAATTAAAATTAGCACTTCATGAATAACAAAATGGCTTGGGTCGTTGCTTGCCGATAATTGGCTCGGCAGATGGCCACGACTATTGGGATATTACCCTGGGCAAGAACACTTCAGTCCTTATCTTTATTGAATAAATTTGGATTCCCCGTGTTAAGGTTACCCAAACAGGCTATAAGGCGAAATTAATAGTCTCATTATCTTTCAAGGCGATGTAATTTCCAGAGGAACCATTTTTCATTTTAATGTGGAGACATGACTGGAAATAATTAAAACCTCCGTTCTAGTCATCAGAGCGAAATATAAAACGCTAACATTTTATCATATTTTTTTTTAATAACCATGATTCAAAATTCTTTCAATACTTAATTTTTATTACTTCGAAAAATGTTTTTTTTATAATCCTATTGGATACTTATACAGCTCCTCACTGTCCTTTCTTTATTAAATAACTCAGCTTTTGGGCTTCTCAAGACTCGATTAATAACCTCCTTTTTAATGAAATTTTTTAAAGATTTTTACGAAGAATTTTTATTAAGATCGATGAATGAATGAATTAAAAATCGATCTTTATTCTAAAAAACTTAGCCCCGTAAGAACAATGGGGAAAATTTTTAGTAGCATTTGTCTTGTTTCATTATGTGAAGTCAAATAAAGTTAAATAAAACAAGATTTATATACACCAAAAAATATTAAGGACATGATGTAAAAATAAGTTACATATTTATGCAAGCATGCAGCAATATTCATTTACAAGTATACGAATGATTGATAATCGAGGAGATTTATTGATGTTAAGTAAAAGCCTTTACGGATGGATATGAGTAAGGAATTCTAATAGGTAGATAGATATTTATAATTCAAATCTTAGGAACCAAAAAGTATTGCTGTATTATCGACCTCTTCATGTAAGGTTGATCGATGGATCAATAACATGTTAAACCCAAGATTCCAACAAACCGATTTTTTTTTTTTTAAGACACCCTTCCTAGCCATTTCTGACAAACGGGGGGGGGGAAGGTATCTAGAGATAAACAATCTGTTCTAAGCATGGTGAGGGATCAAGCTGTCATTAAGTGGAACCGACATAGAATTGAAAAAATTCATCACCACAGGCCAGATTCGAACCGGCGCCACCAAAGTTCCTAGGTAGCAAAAACCTGTGCCTCAACCTTCCGATCTGTACATCCCTTCCTTTGGAAAATCTTCGTACGAACTATTTATTTAGGAATTCCGTAAAGCTTTCTTCTTAACATCTTTTATTTAATTATTTTCTTTAATATCAATCTTCCATAAACTTGTAAATAAATACCAATACAAACTCTCATAAAAAGTATCTTTTGTTTATATTTTATTTATAAATTTTTTTTTTAATTTGTATTAAATAATTACATTATCATTTAATGTAGCCAGACGAATGCTGTGGAAGTTGTCAATTTTGTTATTCCTAGGATACTAAGTGTCCGAAAATAAATACAGATTTTTTCATTTAATTTCATTGGTGTAGAAAATTGAAACATAATTTGACAAATCATCAAAAACTGTATGGAATAGTTAGCAATTTTAAAAGTGTTGTAAGGTTAATCGTGTAACCTAACATTTGCTGCCGTAGAGGTTTTACTTGACAGTTAATAGTACTATATAAGTTTTCTGCGCATGCACAACAAACTTACTATTGCCATCATAAGGCTGTGTCCTAATGAACATGGATAGCTTAGAAAAAAATCAGGTCTATGGAATGCCCTTATTGAAAATATGAAGTTAAATAAGGTAACTCACTAGTAATAAATAATAATAAATAAAAAACTGAATACCTGATGGGGAAGTCATCGGATAGTTACAGAACATTTATGAAATGCACATTCAACTTAGGCCAGGCGCGACTTCACTTAAGAATATTCGTCACTGCTGGTTGGGGTATTGGGAATGGACTCTATGTAAGAAATTTAATTGTAAGAAAATTGACTTAAAGTGGAACACTCAATAGGACTATTTACATGGTTTTAGAAAATGGAAAAAAGAAAACATGGTTAGATTAGGTTAATCAATTTTAATTTGGAACCTTTGAAGGTTGTAAATATTGATGTGGTAGTGTTAATTGTATGAAAATCATGGTCCAGTTGGTTAGGAAAGAAATTTAGAGTAAACTCACTCAGGTGGATGGTAAGACGACATGTTCTCGCTCAATTCTCCTCTCTCCTTCCATGCTTCCGTCCCTAGTAAGGAAACCACTTCCTGAAGTCCTCGCGCGCAGGATAACGTTGAGTTTGAGAGATGAAAAAAGGGCCGTCTGTCTCTCATTTTTTTACAAATGGCCACTAGGGACGCTAATGATGATTATATTATATTATCTATCGTTTCTGTCAATAGAGCAAAACTCTTTAAAAAAAACGCCATTTTTTTTATTAGAAATCTTTCAAGTTCAAAGAGTTTCGAAAGTAACCCTGCTCCGATACCATGCTATTCGTTAGCGTTTTTAATTAGCACTAAGGTACATTAACAGCGCAGTTGTAAATACCCTTATCTGCACCGCTTTGATTAGACCGTAACTCCTAGAAATAATGATATAGCGAAGGGTATATTAGCGGAATCCTTGCCGTGTAAGTAACATTTCATGGATCCCTTTTTCAGCAATAGAATTATGGGGCATTATTAAAAGTTAATTAATACGCTCGAGAATGGGGATTTCGAACGGTCGAGTGGCGCGCTCTAATCTGAAGAGGCCGGGTATAAATTTACCCCCCCCCCCTCTCCCTATATCTTAGCTTTAGCATATCAAATCGCCCGCTAATTAGACAGAGCAACCTGATCTCCTGGAAATTATAATAACCCATTGTCTTCCTCAGAGTCGTCTTAATTGGCTCTCTAATGAGTGGCGTTTAAACGCAGCTTCTTCCTTCGTTTTAAATCAAAGGATAGATATTTTCTGTTCTCCGACTTTTGATCGCAGTTTAACTTACTGGTTCATGTAAGAAGTTAAGAAATATACTGTCAGTATGTATAGTCTTCTTTATGGGGAAATATTTCCTATATTTTATCTTCCCTAAACATTGAACTGGATAAATCATGTTTTTATAAATATATACAGAGTGTCCCATAAATGAGTGGTTATATATTGTTGGAGCAAATTTATTAGAGCAATTATGGCTAAAGTAAGTGAGTTTTGGACGCTCAAATTTGCTGAATGTGCATTCTCAGCCGGATTCTTTTTTGTCTGCTTATTTTTTCTAATTCTGGCTTCCTCGCATCCTCAATTTACTCCTGAAGATAAGCCTGTTTTGCACCATATTAAAGCATAATAAATGAAAAAGTTTTATGAGAACTAGAATATTTACAGCCTAACCATGCTGTAATAGCTGCTTCAAATGTCCAAAACGTTTTAGAAATATTTTTTTTTAAATAATTTATTTATTGTTATTTACAACTGTATAAAAATATATACAAGTAAATTAGCTGAAGGTGACATAGTGGCATGATACAAACATGTGGAGAATCTACCCATTGATAGAACTTTTCTAGGGGAAAAGATCTCGACGCCATTCTTTTCAGACGCCGTAATGAAGGTAAAGCCAGGTTAGAAACAAGTGGATTTGGGTGGTTGGGAAGTTTATCATGGAAGGAATGGTATCTGGTTGTGGCCAAATCGGCAACATATGGGACATTGAGGTCTTGATGGATGACTTGATTTGTGACAAAATAAGGAGCATTAAGGATTTTACGAAGGATTTTGGACTGTAAAGATTGGATTCGAAAGGAATTTGATGGTTTAGTGGAGCCCCACAGCTCAATTCCGTATGTCCAGATATTAGAAATATTAAACTTTAATTTTTAACATAATGTTATGGAACGCTTATTTTCCCCTAATCCAACCAATTTCATTTATAAGAACATTTCTCATCATTAATTCGGTCCCTCTTACTTTTTTTTAAGGTAGCATTAATGTAGATTTATTTAGCTTTTTCCTGAGCAATTCTGATTAATTTTTTTATGAGGAAGTGAAAATGATCTCCCTGAAATAATGCTGATGAGATATACAATTGACCGAGATGTATCACCTGGATTTCCCACCTATCAGCTTTGACTCCCGGTCTAATTACAGGATGATACCGAAGAGACGGTACACCAAGCGGTATACATAAACATGACCAGAGGCGGTGACACAAAGAATCTTCCAGAAGATAGCCCGTGCAGAACCCGGCGGCGCTCTAGATTTACATTGAATAGAAGCGGGTTGACAATAGAGCGGGTGCAAGCCCGACCCACGCGCGGCTACTAACTCACCTTAACCTATCTCAAGTCCACAAGTGGCTATAGAACAATGCCTTCTCTTTAGAAATATTTCCAGGATCTCACCTTGGAATAAAGGAATGTCCTTTCTTGAGATAGTTGGTACCTAATTTAAACCTGTCCATTTCAAATGTAAGATGTTGCGATAAAATATTTATATCATATCTGTATTCCTATTTTTTAGCCACCAATTATCCGCATTGGTGATTCTATTCGCCAAATGTGTCAATGCTATGACATTGAACAGTTTGGACATCATCGTAGTGATATTCCTAGTACAACAGGCGGGAAGAAAAAAAGGCAGTTATCTCACCCCAATTATTGATTACTTCAATAAAAACTATGCATAATTACTAGCCAAAATTGATGAGTCTGCCAAGTAGAGGTAGGGGGATTAAAAAATGACAGTTGTTTCAAAACCTTAAAAAACATTGATTTTTCATTCGGAGCTCTATATCTTAAAAACTACCAACAACAGTAGAAAATCTAAGAGAACATTATATCAAGAAGGGTAAATTTGCTGAAATATTAGCCCTAAAAAAGCTATTTAAGTCCAATAGTTCTCGAGATATAGCTTTTTAAAAAGCAAAATTTCTTAAAAATCTACTGAAAGATTAGTAGTTAGTTAATTTATTTTGAGAAATCGATATCTAAGGAAGTATGTGATGTAAAGATGTCTATTACCACTCAAATTAAAGCTAGTGTAATGGACTATATAGAAGTTTATGACCTTTACCTTCGTAGGAATAGTAGTTTTCATGATATTTGCTAAAATAAATTGATTTATAGTTGTTTGGACAATAAATTTGATTTATGAAAAACTTTATTTCAGAAACCATTGGACGTACAGATGTCTGCCAGTGCTCAAATTAAAGCTAGTTAAATGTACTACAAAATAGTTAATTGTATTTATCTTTGTAGGAGTAGTAGTTTTTATGACATTTGACATAATAAACTCACAAAATGTTAATTTCTAGTTGTTCGTATAAAATGTTGGATTTTTGAAAAAAATTATCTCTAGATCCATAAGACGCACATATGTCTGCCAACACTCAAAATAAAGGAAATTGAATTTACTATAAAGTAGTTTATGATACTTATCTTTGTAGGGATAGTAGTTTTTATAATATTCATAAATGAATATAAATTTGGCAAATGAAAATTTGTCCGAACAACTATAAATAAATTTATTTTAGCTAATTTCATGTAAACTATTACTCCTACGAAGATAAACATCATAAACTACTTTATAGCTCATTAAACTAGCTTTAATTTAAGAGCTAATAGACATCTGTACGTCAAATGGTTTTTGAGATATAAATTCTTTCAAAATAAATTCACTAACTACTGATCTTTTAATACATCCCATACAACATTTTTATGAAATGTTGCTTTTTAAAAAGCTATATCTCAAAAACTATTCAACGGAAATAACTCTATTAGGGCTTATATTTTAGCAAATTTACTTTTCTTTAAATGATGTTCTCTTAGGTTTTCTTGTGTTGTTCGTACTTTTTATGATATAGAGCTCTGAATGAAAAATTAGTTTTTTTTATCGCTTTGAAACAGGCGCCATTTTATATTCCCCCTACCTATACTTGGCAGACTCATCAATTTTGACTATTAATCATTCATAGTTTTCATTAATGTAATCAAAAATTGGGGTGAGATAACTGCCTTTTTTCTCCTCTTGGGCTCTTGTACCATCCCTGATGACGTAATCAGAGATGAATTACAAGTAGGCTGGAAATTCGACACTACGTAAGGTGGGCCCCCCAAGCAGCAGGGCCGTTTATGCCTCAATAAAAAGTTGCTGGTAGATTGTGTCGGCTCTTTGAATCAACATCCCGCCCACGGCTTTATTTATTGCCTCATAACTCCTTCCACCCCACTCTGCAAACCTTTCAGTTATATTGCATTTCCGCTGCAACTGTGCCTCCAAATAGCCTTTTCTTCTTCGCTGCATCCTGTCTTTGCTATTTATATGTTTATTGACTGGAAACGGTTGCTCATCATCGTGAAATGGAGCTTCTTACGACTCGAGGTTCCTTTAGGTATCGGTGGCTTTCAATCTCATACTTGCTAAGAGCTTTACTCCGTAACCATAAACTAAAAGTGATGTTAATATAATATACATATAAATAGTTGACCGCAAAAATTAAAATATGAAGAAGATGCTCAGGGTTGCGGTCAAAAAGAACAAAAAAGTTATCAACTATTTATTATCCGACGTTTCGCCCCACTTTGTAGGGCTTCATCAGGACTGTTCAAGATTATAGCTTAACAGAGTTATTATACTTATAGAAAGCATTTATGCATTTAACAAACATTAACCATGTCCTCTCATATTCATTAAAAAACATTATTTCACTTCTAGATTATTTTTACAAACGACTAACCTGGAATCCTTAGACAGGAAACTGCACGTCGATTTCGACTATTACAGCACTTACTAGACAAACGGTCCAAACTTCCAATTCATTACAAAAGACTGATTTACATGACAATTATAAGGCCTATCTGGACATACGGCGTTGAGCTTTGGGGCTCCACTAAACCTTCGAATTTCTGTCGTATCCAATCATTACAATCCAAAATCCTAAATGCTCCTTACTTTGTCACAAATAAAATCATCCACAAAGACCTTAATGTTCCATTTGTAACCGATCTAGTCCGAACCAGATATCAATCCTTCCATTATAAACTCCCTAACCACTCAAACCCATTAGTTTCTAATCTTGCTTCCTCTTTTATTCCGGACAATCCTCCGAGGCGTCTGAAAAAGAAGATGGCCTTGAGAACTTAGATTGTAAAAATGTTTTTAGAGTGCTACCATTGGGTAGTTTCTCTACATGCTTGTACCATACCATTATGATTTCCTCAAATTTACTTGATGTATTTATGTGCAGTTGTAAATATCCATAAATAAATTTTTAAAAAAAAATATTATTTTTACTGTCACTTGTCTATGTATTAAATAAATAGTAAGAGGAAGAACAGTTTTGGCAAACGAATAAATCACGTTTGAGTCCAAATAACCGAGTTTTGCAAAATGGTCAGTGTGTACGTGACAACAGAGCTCAAAAACGTAAAGTCGCACGAAAATTAAATAACATATTTAGTGTAAGTGTTTCCCTGAGATCTTACAATACCTTTTTTTATAATCTCTGTATCGATGTAAAATTAAATATTTTAAATCAGCTAGAAGAGCGCGGTGGCACATGGGTAACCACTAACTCCTAGGATCCGTGTTCGAATACTTCGGTGGAAGAATTACTTTCTGTTACACTGTAGCATTGGGTTAATCCTGTGGGTCATGGAGCCCTCTTGTGGTCCATACAGCTTCATATAGTGGATACCCTTAATTGGATAAAAAGGTGTTGGTTGAGTGTGATTTTGAAAAAAAAAAACATCTTGTATAACCGTTGCTCTGAACAACAGTGCTTCCTTACAAAGAACTGAAGGGTGGTATATGTTCATATATCTATTATCAAATCTCCTGAGAAAAGTGTATTTGAAAAACCAACTGAACGTTATCATAAACGAGGATAGACATATCGCTTAGTCTGAAAAGATGCAGAAAAAAAAAATTATTTAACTAATAATATAAATCGCTACCAATGTAGTGGCTTCGGGTCGTGGGTTCAGTACTTTGTAGGAAGCACTGGTTTTAAAACAACGGCTATACAAGGAGGTGATTGTTCAAGATCACACTTAACTGCCCGATTTTTCCTAAATTGAGAATACTCACTTTATAAGGCTGGGCCAGGAGGGATCCAGAACTATGGCTCACTCATGGCTAAAGTGTAACAGGTAGTAATTATTTGCCATAGTCGAATTCGAATTCAGTTTCTTGGAGTTAATTTACACGGATTTACAAACTATTACAGCTTAAGTAACGAAATATATTTTTTTAAAAATAAGATCATAAAATCACAATAGTTATTTTAGCAGGTTTCTACTCGATTAATTATTAGAAACAAATACATAATTTCAAGGTGGTTAATTAAGGGTCATCTTGATTGTAAAGATTGAATCTTGAATACAGCTTGAATGGTCTTGGAGAGCCAAGCTCTGGTATCTCGAACCCCTCCCATCAATCATCTACTCTTAGTCCCTTCAAACCACAAATGATGTTGGTCCAAGCCATCCTTCAAAGGGCACGTTTAGAACTCATCTTTCAAGAAGGGTTAACTCAAAACGCATCCATCTTTACTAACCTACTCGTTCCACTTTTATCCTTGTCAATAATAATTTTGATAAATTCATAAAATAGTTCCCTGATCAAACCCTGCAAAGTGGGGTATAACGTCGGTTACTAATAAATAGTTTTTTCTGGTATTTTTGTACCACGATCCAGACCATGTTCCTACAATATTTAATTTTGACTATTAAATGTTAATCAAAAGATTATTTGAAAAAAGTTTAAACCAAATTAGGCCACGTCTTGTATTATAATATATGGTCAGAAAACGCTCGACCGCCAGCTTTTTCCCTATAAAGGTTAACCACCTTACTGGCTCCCGAACCTAAAGGGTTGACTCAAGGCTACAATTACAAAATAATTATCTACATTTTATTGAGACAAGTTGAGTTAATATGGTTCAAAAAGTTTTTCCTTAATATTTTTGTAAGTATTTAATAATAAAAAATGAATCCACTAAAAATACAAACAACTAAAATAAATTTGTTCATTAGAAATATTTGATTTTTATGGTATAAAAAAAAATGGACAAACATGTACATACATAGATAACTTAAAGATAATTGATGTTATTGGCATAATGGGGTTCTCTAGGAATTTAGAAATTATGTTTTGCTTTATAATACAGCTATTAAAACAGCAACAATTTAATCTCTTCCTTGATACGACGATTGGAAAATTATTGATCACAGAATTATATATTATATGATATAAATAGCATTTTAAATAAAACACTAGAAAAATTATACATATTTTTTCGACCTTTACGAGTCTTTAATAAACAAAACATTTTATATAGGTTTCAATGGAAAATGTTCTCTTTATGATTTACAATTTATTTATTTACAAGTTCAACTACTTGCATAATGAACCACCACTCGTTTCATCACTACATATCATCTCTTGATGCGAATAACTCCCATGAAGGTTTAATACTCTATAATAGTCGTTGGAAACGCTTTTAAGTAATTTACCATTGAATAAAGTACTGACTCGGAATACTGATGAATTACTATAAGCCTTTCACTCATTACTATGCATCAATTGAGCGCAAGAAGTTATGGTGGGGGGAGGGGAAGTCATTACAGGAGATCGTGTATTTAGTGTGTCTAATTGAAAGTTAGTGGTAGCCTGTGAACTTGCAACGGCTAAGAGCATTTCACACTACTGCTAAGGTAAATGCTTAGTAGGGTTTAACCAACTAATGCAACTATGCTAATGCACCCGTTGGCAGAAATTGGGATGCAAATTAAGATTAATTTGTAAAAAAAAATATAATCTTATAAATAAATAAATTAAAAAAAAAATTAAATCTGTAGAACTCTTACCCGTAAAGGGTCAGAGGTACAGTGCTTAGTGAGGAAGTACTGTTACTAGACTAACGGTTGTGCATGGACGTGATTTGGTCAGAATTACACTTGACCGCCCTTAGGCCCTTAGTGGGCTCCGAAGGGCTCCCTAACCCTCTATTGTCTCAGGGCTATAGTGAAACAAAAATAATTATCTCCCACAACCGAATTCGAACCCGGGTCCTTGGAATTACTAGCACAGTGCCTTACCGCTGAGTCACCTACTGCCATAAATAAAATATAATATATATTAATGAATATATAACAAGTGTACATGAATATAAAAATACATAAAGGGCGGACGAAAACAGGTACAAAGAACTAAAGTAATGTAGTTGTTTGTGTCTTTTTTAGCCCTGATGAAGCCCTTCAACGTAGTGCGAAGCGTTGGCTCACATTAAATAGTTTAATTAATATTTGCGTTTTTTTACCAACTCGGACCAGCTTCCTTTTCTATATTAGACATGGTCAATCAGCGATCTTTCATCATGTAAAATACATTTAATAAAAAAAACAAAAAAACAATTATATAATATTGTATATTATAAACAAACAGATATAATCGCCATTTCTTTAAACTACCCGTAAACAATTCCCCTCAACCTGTTAAACTGAGGTTAGAAATTGTTAAGTTGTCTTCATTTAATTTAATACATTTTTTTTTTCAATTCAAATTAAAAAGTAAGGAATAAGCAAAATAAAATGCTTAAGTGACTAATTTTTAGATTTTGACTGACTTATTTGTGGTAGTCAAGTAGTTGTAGACTATTGTTAACTACTTTTAAGGGAGATTTCAACTACATTCTAGTGAGGAAAAAAATACCGAATTCCTTGGTTTTCTTGGATAACTTCATATTTTTTGGGGGGTAATCTTTTACATTAAAAAAACGGGTAAAAATTAAAATTTCCGTATTCTGAATGATTGAAGTTAATTTTTTTTTTAAGATACTTAAATGGAGGCAATAATAACAGGCAATGGTTTTGTTTTATATAAATAAATAATAAATTTCATTCCAGTAAGATTAAAAAAAAAAACTTACATAATTTATATATAATAAACTTATAAACAATTAATTTTCTCCATTTAAAATAAAATATTTAATTATTTGTATAATTTTCTTGACAGCCACCCGGACCATGTTTCTAAAATTAATTATATACAGTCGACTAATAATGTTCCTATCCTTACTTCGGCAGGCACCGAGGAATGTAAAGTCAATTTATATATATATTTTCTTCAATATAGAAACGTCCAAACTCAGCATTAAACTGTAAACCTCACGTGGAATGAAGCTGAGTGAATGGGGAGACGTCAGGATGAGAGAAAGAAACTGCTTTGTCGGTCAAACACCTTGCTTGGGACACCATTCAGTCTCACCTGGCTTCGGAGTAATCCTTATCTTAGATCTTCGGATCCCTTTTCCTCTAAGACACTTAAATGATTTTCTATATGAGTATTTGAGTATTCTGCGGTTGTAAATGAATATGTAAATATGTTAAATGCATTTCGCACACTGTTATTATTTGTTTTAATGACTTGTATGTACTAATACCCAGTCTGATCCATTTTTGTATGTATGTATACATAATTAAGGTAAATTAAAGTATAACAGATATAATTAGCATTCATTGAAGTTTGTGTTAATATTCGAGTATGGATGTGATACAATTATTTTATGAAGTGTCCATTCTATGAACTATTATTAAATATTTTATATTTGATTTAAAATTGTTGTTAATTAAATGTAGGTATAAGGTGGGGGCTCATCACCATCATAATTAATCCTCTTGAACCGCATTAAGCAGTGTGAGGATTTTTCGGGATATATAATATTTTGGAAGGGCAGGGTATCGAATACCTTCCGTATACCTTTTCTGGGTAACCGAACATACCCTTCCTGACAGGAAAATTCTCCTAGGGGAGGTGGTCCTAGGGTTGTGTACTGTAGCTGACCTTATGTCAAATGTAAGTGATTAGTGTACTGTTCTGGCGATTGTGCATGGTGTATTGAACTGTGGTAACCCGTGGGGGCGTTAGTCCCCAAGTACCTGCATGCAACAGCCACTCCTTGCGGGTCAGGTGGGGGTAAATCACACAAATTAACAGAAAAAAATATTTATAAATAACCAACGTTTCGCCCCACTTTTCAAGGCCTCATCAGTTCTGAACGTGAACAAGGCACAAACATTGTAAAGTTATAACAATTTAAGAATATACATAGAAAGTTATATAAAAAAAAAAAAAAAGAGATAGAAAGTGAACGAAGAAAATTAGAAAAATATTGATATAAATCAATTTAATTCATTTTATTAATAAGTATACTAAAGGTTCCTCTACACGTTTGCCAAGCTTAGGCAAGATTTTGACCTGTAGAAGGGTTTTTTGGCTTCAATTTGTGGTGAGTTCAAAAACTGACTCACCATGCTTGTGCTGCATCCACAAGTTGGTGTTCAACTAGCCTTGTTTCAGAACAGATAAATATTTGTCCTTTCTGTGTTTTAATGAATTAAAGAGTTTCCTCAACCATCAGAGTAAATATTTAACTCCATTTTACGATTTTATATTTGAAAATTCTATCGATTCGGTGTCAATACTTTGTTTTAAATCTTGTCAATTAACTTTAATAGTATTATTTAACACAGTACAAATATAAGTTTATAAAGACATTATATTTTTGGTTAATTAAATTAACAATAATTTGATATAAAACAAGTATCAAAGTTGGCATTATAGGTTATAGCACTACATAACATGCATAAACATTAATATGAATTTTTATCATCTACAACCCACTTCGCTGATTTTTACAATTCCTTTTATTTAATTCTATTAATTATATTATATTATTATTATATCATTTAATTCTATTAATTCACCTAATTATATCGATTACGTATCAATACTTTGTTTTAAATCTTGTCAATTAACTTTAGTAGTATTATTTTTATTTAACACAGTACAAATATAAGTTTATAAAGACATTATATTTTTGGTTCATTAAATTAACAAGAATTTGATATAAAACTAGTATCAAAGTTGGCATTATAGGTTATAGCACTACATAACATACATAAACATTAATATGAATTTT
>NW_027115004.1:235134-241839 GCF_000696795.3 Halyomorpha halys
TTGATATAAAACTAGTATCAAAGTTGGCATTATAGGTTATAGCACTACATAACATACATAAACATTAATATGAATTTTTATCATCTACAACCCACTTCGCTGATTTTTACGATTCCTTTAATTTAGCTTATCTTTATTTTGTTCCTTTTTATAATGAAAATAATGTAAATCGAATATAACAGCTAGAAAGAGTTAAAAGAATAAAACAAGACCGTGGATTCAAACTTTGTAGTTTCCCTTGTTTAATAAGCATTAGTACAAGTCTTGGATGATAGTAATAAATGAAGAAATAAATGAGGTATGATTAAAATGTAATAATATTAATTATAATATATTCAAAGAGTATTGTTATGAATATTTATTATTTTAATTTATTTTAATCATTATTTAGATATATATATATATATATATATTTAACTATACCTTTCTATGCATATCTTTATTATCATTAAATACCTTACCATCTTTGTTTGGGTTTTGATTAAGCCCTGTTGAATCCCTGCTAAGTGGGGCGAAACGTTTGTAACTAATTAAACCTTTTATATTGCCATCCGGTTAATCTTTCGACAATTAAATCTTTCAAATAATATTATTAATCTATTAGAAGTATGAAATCATTTATTCGTTATCTATATCTTAGCTTCAAGACTTTATGATGTGTCAATATAATACTAAATTTGAATCTGATGGCAATGATAGGTTTTTTAGGGCGCTGACGCAATGATACAGTTTTGGATAAACGTTTGAAAGAGAACGCTTGTGATTAAAGTACCATAAAAGATGTAAATGCGATGAATCGGATTTGAATTCCAAGCAATAAAATAATTACTGGGCTTTTAAGGATCAAATGAGAATGGAGTGGTCGTAATAAATTAGTTGTTAACAGAGCTGTAATGACAATTGAAAACGACCTAAATACAATATGAATTAGTAGCACTGAAGTTTATTAAAATCAATTTTGCTTATTTTTAAGGTTTTTTTTTTTTTTTTATAGATTTTTTGACACTACTAAATTAATTTGTAGTACAAATTATTCTTTATCAGTTATCTCCTTTTTGCATTGCTTATATTACTGACAAGAGTTAAAATTTGATTAAAATCAAATTTTCTAGGATTTTATGGGTTGGTACCTAGAAGGTCCTATACCAATCCCATTCACTATGCTTATGAGCCAGGAATGTAATTTCCTAATATTAAAAGCCTATATTTTAAAAACGTATCGTCTCGTAGATTTTGTTCTGACAAATCACTCACTAATCCTGAGGGTATTGAGAGAACAAAGATTAGTTAAACCTATTTCTATGTGTCAAGGTTTTGGCCTAATGTTGAATGGGTTCATCAGCCTGGTTATTCCTATGTTAATACGCCGTATTCTAATGCTAGCTATATTTTCAATGTTGCTCGTTTTAACTAACTTAAATATGTGCTTCCTGTTTTAAGTAAATATTTTAAAGGTGATATAGGACCGTCGCTTAATCGGGGTTTAGTGGTGAGGGTTAGCTGCGAAGGATTACCTTATAATATTTTTGGTGCTAAAATCTCTTGTGAGATGTCGTATATCGATCAATATACTCGTAATAAGTGTCTGTTTTAAAGGTAAGTCGAGTAAGGCTTCCTCTTGTGTATGTTACCTCCATGTATACATTGTTTTTACCCATCGATATAATATAATATAAATATAATCGATATGACTATTACTCCACTTTCCCTCTTGCAGCCCAATATAAGATTACTTTTGCCTTAAGTCGGTTTTCATTGATTCTTTAAATAACATCCATAGTCAACAACATTCACGCTATAAGAAAACAAAATTAGGCACATAATAGAAAGAAGGGGAGAAACGTCCGGATAATTCAGGTTTCGGATATGGCGGATCGAAGCGGAATGGTTTATGTTACGAAGTGGAAAATATGATCTTCATTCTCGGACCAAGTCACCTAAGAACAAAAACAATTAGCTAGTTATTGATAGTTGAAATATGAAATTCAAAATATCATATTGTCTGTGAATAAATTTTACATTTGGTGATAAAAAGCTGGGAATATACATAGGAAGGTTTATTATTCCTCAACCGCTTGGTATAGTAGCCAGAAATATGCGTGCATCTGGAAACTTTAATTATTAAAATGTAATCCATTCGTTTCAATTGGTTACGAAAATATTATTCGCAGCACTGAAGTTCATTAAAATCAATTTTTTTTTTGTAGATCTTTTGACTATACCAAATTAAGTTGTAGTACGAATTATGCTTTATCACCCATCGCCTCTTTACATTACTTATTTTACTGAAAAGAGTTAAAATCAAATTTTCTAGGATTTTATGGGTTGGTACCTAGAAGGTACTGTTCAATCTTATCCACTATGGTTATGATGCAGAAAAGTAATTTCCCCTTATTAAAAGCCTATATTTTAAAAACGGATCATCTCGTAGATTTTGTTTTGACAAATCACTAATCTGTAGTATAGGGTATTGAGAGTACAAAGATTAGTTAAACCTATTTTTATGTGTCAAGGTTTCATTAAATATGAAGATAGAGAAGGTTTATTTGTCGGAGATAGATTTCCTCGGACCTAAGATGAAGGTAGACATTCCAGTTGTTATCTCTACTGTCACAATCGATAAAAAATCGATTGTCATCTTTCCGGAACTGCAGAGTTCCTTCCGGTTCCACAAGCCAAGGCCTCAGAGAGCGCGCCGCGGTACCCCCTGCCGGTAGAAGACGGCCGCCGAGGTGTCTGCTAAGAGACTCGAAGACGTCAAGACACCCCAGTGACAGTAGATATAATTTACGCTCTACCGGGACTAGAGAGGAGCGAGAAGAGGAGATCCGGCAACGCCGCAGAACCGGTCCTACCTGGGAGGCACCTCCTTCACTCCCTACTCCAACTCTCTGCTCCTCCTTAAATTTAACTATAGCCTCTTTTTACGTCACTCCTTCCGCTTTTAGTACCTCTGTCTTGTTTGCCTCTTCTCCTCGGGACTTTTTTGGTCCTCCTTTTCTACCTCTTTGTCGGACCTGGAAGCTGGTCGGAGGAAAAACTTCCTTGGTCTGGCTGTTGAGGAAAATAGCTATTTTCACATATTAGATCGACATATTCTGGATTAGTTTTCAGCTATTTATTTTTTGCCGACGTTTTCATCTACCATGTAGGTCTTCATCGGGACTAAAATAAAAAGATATAAAGAAGTTGGAGTCAATGTAAGAGTAAAATAGTAACATAAAAAAAAAATGTAAAAGTGGAAATATACATACTATCAAAAACTTGAATAAAATAATAAGGAGGAAAAAGATGCCTCAGAATTAATATTCTTGATATTGTAATTAACCAAGGAAACATAATAACTGACACAATAATTACTAATGAACACTCCTTAATTTATTTTATTAATTGATATTTTTCAATAATATATATCCTGATGTATCAGTTCCCTATTCTTTATTATGTTAGTAATTTTTTTATCCTCTTTATTATTTATTTATTTTACATATGCATACCTTTACATCTTTTTTATGTCACTCTTTTACTCTTTCATCGACTACACTTTCTGTATATCTTTTTATTTCAGCCCTGGTGTAGACTTAAGTCGGTCGAAACCTCAGCAATAAATAAATATCTGAAAAATATATTTTTTTTTTCTGATCGCAGCCATGAAGTCGATCAACTTCAAAACCTTTTAATTAATTTCATATTAAGAGTAAATTCTTCTATACGTTCCGCATCTATCTTCAGGTATTTTTCCTTTAGTATTATATTTTTTTTTATAGCATATTTTTAACATCTATGCCTTTATGATCAATCATCTTATTTGCGAATACGATAACCGTTTAAGGTTGTGAGACTTAGTAAAGATCCCTATAATGTTAATAAACTCTGAACCGACGATTAAACGTCCGAGGCGTAAAACGAAACGTACATGGGAAGATTATCTTAAGTCTGATATTTTGAACTAGTAAGATTATAATCATGTTATGTAATGATAATATTCAGTGCTCAGCCTGGCTGGATTGTTCGATGTTTTCAGCGTTTCGACGCTTTTCACCTGATGCTTCCTCTTTCTGGCCTATTTCCATTATAATTAATTCGAATGTTTTTAATAACTTAATAAAGCTATACTGCCTTATACTATTTTTGTGCCATAAATTATTACAATAAATACACTACAGTAAAACACCCGCATTAGAAATGTGTGAGAACTTTAGAAATTTATTATTATTTACAAATTACTTATATCACATACTATAAATTATTACTAACTATTCTAAAATAATTAACTATTAATGAACTAATTAAATATAGTTATATCAGACCTGGGTACTTGAATAAAAAGGTATAGCAAACCATGTTGTTGAGATAAAAGGAATTTCCTTATAGTCTACAGATTTTCTTGCCAAATTTAATGGAAATTGGATATTTAATTTATAAAAAAAAAATTGTAAAATCATTGTCTATTGATTAAAATTAAACATTTTTGCTCGTAGCTCAGAAAGTTTAGATTTGTTTCAAGATTATTATATAAAACTAGATTTATTTATTTCTGAAGAATAAGAAAAAAGTTTACTGATTTCATTAAATGATTTTATATTCATAAAGAATATAGAATCTAAAGTAGGAAAAAAAAATGCTCGTAGGGAAAAACGAACCACATTTTTTTAGCATCGTCTGAGACCGTTTATCTCTTGATATTAATTTATATTCTATAAATTTTATCCATTTTATCCAAAACATACTACAACTGTTGGAAAGCGGAATGTCTGCTCTTTTAACTTACGTGAATACTATTTAGACTTAATTAAGGGCTAATAAATAGTAGTTTCAAATAAAGAAAAAAATTTCATACGCATTATTTTGTATCTCCGGTTCTATTTTTTTAATCAGATCCATTTGGTGAAATTTATTAGGCTTTTTTTTTTTAAATTTATTTATTCTTATTTACAACTGTATAAAAATATAAACAACAAGTAAATTTGCTGTAGGTGGTATAATGAAATGATACAAACATGTGGAGAATCTACCTATTGATAGAACTCCAATAATATTTCTAGAGGAGAAGATATTGAGACCATCTTCTTTTCAGACGCCTAGGAGGATTATTAGGTAATGAAGGAGCCAGGTAAAAAAAAGTGGGTTTGGGGTTTTGGGAAGTTTATTAAGGAAGGATTGGTATCTGGTTCTGGCCAAATCGGCAATAAATGGAACATTGACTTGATTTGTGACAAAGTAAGGAGCATTGAGGATTTTACGAAAGATTTTGGATTGTAAAGATTGGATACGAGAGGAATTCGATGGTTTAGTGGAGCCCTAAAGCTCAACTCCGTATGTCCAGATGGGCCTTATAATAGACATGTGAGAGTATTTTTTAATGGATTGGAAGTTTAGTCCGTTTGTTTTACCGGGCTTTAAACATCTAAAAGGTTTCTTGAAACAGAAAGTATAAATTTTTGTCAAGGTTATTATGTACCGATCGGTTTATTTATTTCTTAAGTGCTAAAATTACATCGCAATAAATTGTAAAAATTTCTAATTGAATAAATGAGTAATTAAAATTTAAATATAATGTTTTTTTAATGAATTTTCATTTTACAACATGAATGAACATGAGCACTGCGTCCCATTACATCACTATTAAATACAGATATGGGCCTTGTTCTTGGTTGTAAAAAAAAAAATCGATATACCTTGAAAAAAAAATGCTGTTGGTTTAATTCATATTTTCAAACCACAATAGTAATGTATACGTAAATATCTAATTTTAAATAAACATAATAATTGTTATCAAACTTTCAACTGTGTTCGTTCAGTCTTTCCTTATATATTCATCCTCAAATATATTAATTGCGAGGCATTGCTGAATTTGAAAAAAAAAATGTGAGAATATGCGGGCCTGGTAATATATAATAAAAATAAATATATTTTAAAAGTAACGCAAGGAAATGAAATCTGCTACACCCGTCAAAGCAGATACGTTTTCTAAAGTGCATTTTTATACATTACATTTCCCAGAGAAAATAAGAGTAGCCGGCGTTCCGTTGAGCATATCTATGGCGTCGGAAAGGCATTATAGCGGAGTGAAAAGATGAGTGAAGAATTCCTCCGAAGAAGAGGAGGTGGTCGTGAAGGTATGTTGCGGCTGTCCCGGCGACATCAAGGTCTGGAATCCACGCTCTTTCATAACATATTTCGTATCGCGCGTTTTATGGAAGGTAGGGTACTTACGACTATTCCGGCTGATTTATAGTCCAGGATAGGATCTGATGGGGGAGCATCTACGGCAGCCGGGGAAACCTGGAAGAATGTAGTAATGTGCGAATGGAATCATAACCTTTAATTTTATGAGGGAAAAAAAAGAATGTTCCAGAATTATAAGGTATTCCTTTTTTAATTAAAAAAAAATTAATGATGAAAAAGAGTTATTAAAAAAAATCCTTTGATGCTTCCGCTGAATTCGATGACGGTGGCAAAAACAAGCATTTTTGTAATTTAGATATACTTCCTTTCATTCCAAATTCCTAACCAACCCAAACCTATTAGTTCTTAATCGCCCGTCCTTAAAAATCCCTGATAATATGCGAGGATTTTGAAAAAACCTTTTAATTTAGAACAATGATTTAAGTATTACCATTGTGTGGTTCCTTCCCCAGATTATCATTTGTTCTTAAACATTTATCACATTTAATTATAGTATTTTTATTTTATATACAGTAT